>NC_084632.1:26462465-26762465 GCF_033978795.1 Nerophis ophidion | reverse complement strand
AGGAACGGCTCCTCAAATTTGACTCCCCTCCAAGAGACATAAATTCCATCTTTAACACTAGTAGCAAATATTTACTAGAAAAAACAGTGCCGGTGCTTAACTGGTACTCACGAATTGGAAAACATGCAAATAGTTGTAAAAATCAAAAATCAAATCACAATAACTTTCTGTTCTTATGGAATTCCATCACATTTAAGTTGAACAGAGTATTAATCTAAATACATCAATCATGTGTAATAAATGATAACTAAGAAAAATACATTTAAAAAAAATAATTAATAAGATCCACGACAAATTGACGTACTCATTGCAATAATACAGAATACAGAGGATTATAGAGAGCGACTTTTGTAATTTTCATAATTCCGGAGGTTTGTGAATACAACCTCGCTTGGCGTAGTTGTCCATCCATCCATCCATTTTCTACCGCTTATTCCCTTTTGGGGTCGCGGGGGGTGCTGGCGCCTATCTCAACTACGGCTGAGATAGGCGCCAGCACCCCCCGTAGTTGTCATTGATGCATAATCAGGAAGTGCTATGTTGTTGTTGTTGTTGTGGCTACTGGCTAGCTTAGCGCTGTGGTGCTCGCGGTGAGACGTAATAGACCAGGGGTCCTCAAACTTTTTGACTCGGGGGGCCGCATTGGGTTATAACAATTTAGCCAGGGGTCAGGTTGTGTGTTTGTGTGTATATATATATATATATATATATATATATATATATATATATATATTTATATATATATATATATATATATATATATATATATATATATATATATATATATATGTAGAGCGGAATATACGTTAGGTCAGGAAAAAACACGGAGGCTATTTCTTCCCTACAAGCCTGTTTCGCAGGTTTTCCTGCTGTTCAGGAGAAAAGCGCAGGGAAACCTGCAAAACAGGCTTGTAGGGATGATATAGCCTCTGTGTTTTTTCATGACCTAATGTATATTCCGCTCTAACCCGATATTGAGCACTGTATAACGGATAAACCACAGTAACCCCGGCTGTAGATATAGCTATATTCCTTGCGTACTAATTGACTAAAAGAGCGCGGACTTTGCTGATGATGTCACATTATCGATGGGAAAATGCATTTGGTTTTGAACGTTGGCGGGCCGTATCCCTGTAATAGACTAACGGACAGAATGGACCTAACTGTTGGCAAGTAAAGAGCAGTAATGCGTTAAAAACAAGCACAAGATTCTGTGTGCTGTGAACTCTACTTTAAATACAAGATGTTACTTGTACAATATCATCGCCGAGCACTCAATATTAACACAGGCAGGCAGACGTGTGGACTCGAGTCACATGACTTGGACTCGAGTCAGACTCGAGTCATGAATTTGATGACTTTAGACTCGACTTGACAAAATGTAAAAAGACTTGCAACTCGACTTAGACTTTAACATCAATGAATTGTGACTTGACTTGGACTTGAGCCTTTTGACTTGACATGACTTGCTACTTTCCCCAAAACCCAACGATTAAAAAGTTATTCAGGAGCGCTCCGTATCTCCCATTGTGTACGGAAGTGTGTCAGCATGTGTGCGATGACAGCCTGTGCGCTACCTGTCAGTACAACAGCCAATCAAATTACATCCAAGTTGTTTTCGTCACACAGCATTCACCCAATCAAATTGCAGGAAAACCAACGGAGAACAGCTTTCAAATAAGTGAAGAAAATTACAACTTCGTTCGACATTTGAAGTTGCACAAAGAAGGATACGTTTTGAATGTAAGCTAACGTTTATTGGCTGAGTAACGTGACTTTTATTTGCTGTGTAGTTAAATCAGTGAGGCTGTAAACTCACTGCTAACATTAGAACCAAAGACATCTTATAAGGGTACGCAGCATCGAGCGCTACTGCCTATTGCCGCAAACGAGATGCAGGGCCGCCATCTTGGAGTGGTGATCCGCTCCACTCAGTGCAATTCATTTGGTAAGAACAATGAACTGTCAGCGCATTTAATTCATATTACCTCACTGAATACCACTTATATTCACGCGCTTTTTTGTCATTCGTGTAACTATGATAAAGGACACATGTCTTGGCGTGTTCATAATTTGCTTAACAGAAATAGAAAATTCTTATATGCTATAAGTGACCAGACGTCTGAGATCAAAACTGGGAATATAATCCCAGAGAAGGGGAAAAAACAGTCAGCTATCTATATATTTTACGGACCTATAGACCAGAGGTTCTCAAATGGGAGTACTTGAAGGTATCCCAAGGGGTACATGATATTTTTTCAAATATTCTAAAAATAGCAACAACTCAAAATCCTTTATAAATATATTTATTGAAAAATACTCCAACAATATATGAATAAACTGTGAAAAGAAATGCAACAATGCAATATTCAGTGTTGACAGCTAGATTTTTTGTGGACATGTTCCATAAATATTGATGCTAAAGATTTCTTTTTTGTGAAGAAATGTTTAGAATGAAGTTGATGAATCCAGATGGATCTCTATTATAATCCCCAAAGAGGGCACTTTAAGTTGATGATTACTTCTATGTGTAGAAATCTTTATTTATAATTGAATCACTTGTTTATTTTTCAACAAGTTTTTAGTTATATTTACATATATTTTTTTTTTTTAATAATTCAAGAAAGACCACTACAAGTGTGCAATATTTTGCACTGTTATACAGTTTAATAAATCAGAAACTGATGAAATAGTGCTGTATTTTACTTCTTTATCTCTTTTTTCAACCAACAATGCTTTGGTCTGATTAGGGGGTACTTGAATTAAAAACATGTTCACAGGGGGTACATCACTGAAAAAAGGTTGAGAACCACTGATATAGACTTTATCTCTGTTGCTGCAACAGCAGAGAGTTTATTCTGTCTTGACACTTTGTGTTGATATTTTCTAATACATTCTTCCTTTAAATGATCATGTTTACAGTGATTGAACATATATAAACACCTGAAAGTCTTTATTTCAGCTAAAACCACCAATCTGTTTCACTGGATTCAGAATAAAACCAAATTCTGTTTTACTCAACAAAGTTAGTATTTGAATATTGTTACTTGAAGACTTATCTGTGGTTACAATAAAATGAGAATGCATCATAATCAATGGCGGCTGGTGAATTTTGTTTTAGGTGGGCCTGAAAGTTTGTAAACCAAATACCTGTAGGGGGTCATCCTCCCGCCGAATATTTCTTTGTGATTTTCACATACAAATATTGTAGTTCTTTGCTCCTGCTAAACTTTGTGGTAATATTCTTTTCACAAAATACAACCAATAGTATGTTAATGTTAAATCTTACTTGTGAAAAGTAATCCTCCAATTCCTATTTTCAACAGTCCGCTCAATTGAGCAGGAAAACGCTGAATACCAGCCCAGCATCTTTGTTTTCTACCTGTCAACTGTCAGTTTAGGCTGCTTGCCGGCTCCTCATCACCACTTCAAGATGGCGGCCAAACTGCTTGCGTCACAGCAGCCAATCTGCGTCTACTTATAAGATGTCTATGGTTATAACGTCATTGCAAACACGGCAATCTGTTGCGTCCACTGCAGTTTGCTACCTTATTCATACTTTTTGTCAAGTGATATTTTTTTTAAGCAGGGTTGCATGAGGTACCTACATATAACGTTACGTTAGTGAATGTATCACACACAGTAACGTAATGTCAGACGGCGGTCAGCAGCACCGCATATTTTAGCCACCTAGAAAAAGAATAACATAGTCAAATAAAGGTCAGTTAAAATGTATACTATATTAAGAATATGTGTACATATTCCATAGAGCCCTGACATCTAACAAATACAGCACTGTTCATTGTTATGTTCATGTATTTGTTTTTTTTTCATGTGTACCCACACATAAACACATACAGTATGAGATGAGATCAATGAGATAAGGTAACAACAGGATATAAACTGCTGTGGAACTAGTTACAATGCAATATTCCATGGAAATACAATGTTAACACTTTTGTGCAAGTAAGTACAGTTGCACTTGTTTTTTCAAAAGTGTTTATACTGTAAAGGAATGAGTTAAATGTTTAGAATAACTGGTTAATAGTGCTATTATGAAGTGCAATGTCATTACTGTTTTTTTTAAATAATAAATACATACAGCGTTTTAAAAGCATACACAATCCGTGTACATATATTTGTCTGTGGTTAAAAAGACTTGAAATGACTCGAAACCCAAAATGCAGGACTTGGGACTTGACTTGAGACTTTCCAGTATTGACTTTGGACTTGACTCGGACTTGCCTGTATTGACTCGGGACTTGACTCGAGACTTGAGGTCAAAGACTTGAGACTTACGTGTGACTTGCAAAACAATGACTTGGTCCCAATTCTGCAAGCAAGTAATTCTTTTTTTTCCCCTTCATCCTTGCGGCGCCCCATAGAGAATGTTGTTTAGAGCAATTGCCCAAGTGGTCCATGTCTAACATCGCTACTAAACATTTTTTTCAAAAACCTTACAACTCACCATTGTTATGTTTGTAAAAGCACATTTTTAATACAGTTAAGCTGATGTGATTATTTAGTTATTGCTGTTGTCAAAAGTTGTTGTCATCTTCAAATTGAGTCACATAAATTGCCCTCTTTAACACAAAGTAATGGTCAGTGTATGAAAGATTAGGTAGTGTTCGATGATGCAGTTATATCTAAATGATATGTGGGTGTGTTTCTTTGTTGTAATCTCATTCATATATTCATCAGCAAACAGAAGTTGCTGACGCAAGTGAAAGGAAGAGGAGGCATGGAAGTGAGAGGCAGAATGTGTGAGTTACAGTGCAAGAAGAGAAAGACAGAAATGTAACCTTCTCTCCATCCAGAGTACTAATGTGGTATTCAGCATACATTAAACATACAGCAGTTACTCTGGATTAATATTGAATTGAGGGGCTCTGCAAAATAGATGGTTGAAAATGATGGAGGCTGTCAGTTGCAAGAAAAGAGGATGGAAATACTAGACTTCCATGCATGGAAGTTCTTTATTAACCACAGGATGGATAGATGGATGGATGGATGGATGGATGGATGAATATATGTATAGATAGATAGATAGATAGATAGATAGCTATCCACATTTTCCTCCAACAGCTTTAATATGACATACATTTCTGCTCCCCAGTTACCTAGCAACTCCCATTCACAAAATGCAGTATAAGACCTATACTTAGCCTTATGGAGGATTGGTATTGTCGCCCACAAAAGCAGGTTAAGAGGACGACTTGTCATTGAGGGGAAAATAAAGAAAACAATCAATGTACTTGTCCTATGGCTATGAGAATTCACGGACATATATAGGAACCATGCGAGCTGTCATAGTCCGTCCCTACTGATCATTCATGTCTGTTTATGATTTGTTGTTTACGTTGCCAGTGTTACCAAGCCTCCCTTAGTTACGTGTCCTGTTGCTAGGAGCATTGAGTATTTTTTCACACCTGGTTTCATTTTCTTGATTAGCTGCTCAACCTGCTACCGCCTTAATTGTGTCATTTTTTAAGCCCACGTCATCATGCACTCGGCACAGTTGCATTGTTTGCTACTTATGTCAGGTTGTGTTTTTCTTGCTCTTGCTATATTTAAGTATTTCCTTTTCTGTTGTGATCTGCTGCTCAGATCTTCACATGTTTGTTTTTTCATTCTCAGTCTGACCCGTTTATTTCCTGTTTTTGTCCATCACTATGGTTACACATCAGTCCACCTGTTAGTCTCGCCCCGCACACCTGCTACTAATTTTCACCCTCCTATTTAAGCTCACCTTTTCTGTTTACTCATTCTCGGATCCTAATTTGCCCACGCGCAACAGTGACGACTCTCATCATTCTATGTATGTATTTTCTCGCTAGCTCTCACGCTAAGCCACTTTATTTTCCAGCTTTCATGCTGAATGTTTTTGTTTACTCTTTTGTGTCCTCGTACCAAGTTTTAGTTTTCCTTGTGTTTTATCCTAGCTTTCACGCTAGCGTTTTTTGTTTACCTTTTCTCTTTACACCAGTGTTTTTGTTCATAGCCTTTTATTATTAAATAAATACCCTTTAACTTACCTTGTTGTGTTCATCGCTTCGACGCATCCCTGGAAAAACCACACCGGCATTACCATGCCGAAGAAGAGTCTTCACATTTTCCACACTTAAAGACTTTCACGCTGTTCGCCCTTTGTGGCTATTTGGTTCTTGGTGGGCGCTATACTAACGTCTTTAGTTTTTGTAAATTTTGCCATGCATTGGATTAAAAAGACTTCTCTTACCTGCGAACTGTTATCCTGTTCATCCTGGAGAACGCAATCCTCGCTACGACGTGACCCGAACGCAACACTAGCCACTCTCAAATCAAAACCCCTCACTCTTCTTAAAAAAGTCACAAATATGACACATAAAACATACATAAAAAAAACCTAAACAATCCACACCTATTAAATATCCACATTCTAAAGATATGTAAAAAAGATGTACTATTTATCGAGACTTTAATTGAAAAAAAAAAACTAGGACTGTCAAAGTTAATACAATGATAACGCGTTAACTATAAGTTTCTTTCCATTTTCCATTTTCTACCGCTTATTCCCTTTCGGGGTCGCGGGGGGCGTTGGCGCCCATCTCAGCTGCAATCGGGCGGAAGGCGGGTTACACCCTGGACAAGTCGCCATCTCATCGCAGGGCCAACACAGATAGACAGACAACATTCACACTCACATTCACACACTAGGGCCAATTTAGTGTTGCCAATCAACCTATCCCCAGGTGCATGTCTTTGGAAGTGGGAGGAAGCCGGAGTACCTGGAGGGAACCCACGCATTCACGGGGAGAACATGCAAACTCCACACAGAAAGATCCTGAGCCTGGATTTGAACCCAGGACTGCAGGAACTTCGTATTGTGAGGCAGACGCACTAACCCCTCTTCCACCGTGAAGCCCTATAAGTTTCTTTAACGGCGATAACTTTTTTTAACGTGCGATTAACGTTCCTGACTCTCGGCCCGTTCCGTAGTTTGGGGAACTACACAAAGAAAGGGAGACCTTATGGAAATCTCAGATCCAAAGCCATGGCAAGTCGTTCTCTGGACAAGACAAAGACAATTTTACCTTCAATCGCAGTGAGACGACATCATTGTCATCAGGATGGACCGCTCGTCCCGAGTTGGGACCCAAGATGAAGCGCTCGCCTATGCATCGGTTGGGGACATATCTGCGCTGCTGATCCGCCTCCGCTTGGGATGGTTCCCTGCTGGCTCCACTTTGGATGGGACTCTCGCTACTATATTGGATCCACTTTGGACTTGATTTTCACGGCTACGTTAGATCCACTATGGATTGGACTTTCACAATATCATGTTAGATCCGCTCGACATCCATTGATCCATTGCTTTCGGTCCCCTGGGGGGGGGGTGGAGTTGCCCACATATGTGGTCCTCTCCAAGGTTTCTCATAGTCCTCATGGTCAACGTCCCACTGGGGCGAGTTTTTCCTTGCCCTTATGTGGGCCCTACCGAGGATGTCGTTGTGGTTTGTACAGTCCTTTGAGGCACTTGTGATTCAGGGCTATATAAATAAACACTGATTGATTGATTGATTGATTGATTGATTGGTGCAAACTCTGGATTACAGTTAATTGCATTGAAAACATAAAATGTAGATTGTTACTGGATCTGCTTCAGTAAGATGGAATACAAGCTCAGCAGAAACAAAGACGGTAGAGAGGAAGTCTTATGTCACTTTTTCAGAGATTTTCGTCAAAACATGTCAAGTCTTTT
This sequence comes from Nerophis ophidion, assembly GCF_033978795.1. Classification (NCBI taxonomy): domain Eukaryota; kingdom Metazoa; phylum Chordata; class Actinopteri; order Syngnathiformes; family Syngnathidae; genus Nerophis; species Nerophis ophidion. Next base: position 26,754,724 of record NC_084632.1, on the reverse strand, counting down.
CTCATACCAATCACACACGCTTTGGCGGCTTCACAAATGTAGTGCTGCGCTTCACATCTGGTCTAACCAACAAAGCGAACGAAAAATCGTCTTACAATACGATCATGCTATTCCATCCATCCATTTTCTACCGCTTATTCCCTTTTTGGGTCGCGGGGGGCTCTGGCGCCTATCTCAGCTACTGATCATGCTATTATTATGTGTTATTTTTGACATTTCTACCTAAATAAATGTTTTCTGGTGGATTTAAATGAAGTGTAGTGTAATGGCAGCAGCGATATGAAGAAAAATTGTCTTTGAACAATCTCGCTTCTTCTTCACTACCACTGAGACTAGGTTTAATATTGCAGGTATACCGGCCACTGCCGCCTGCAGCACACATCGGGTAATTACAGTTCACTACACAATATTATTTATAGTGAATATTTAACTATGTTTAACAAATGTTTATATATTGATAAGTAGGTAGAGAATGTTAAACAATTGTCATGCAGAGATATGAATGCCGTTAACTTAAACAAATGTGCAGATGTTTGGGGGCAATAATTACATTAGCACATTATATCCACTCATCACCCTACAGATTAAAGCAATCCTGCTCATTCATAAGGCAGGATATAGGGATCACACAAATACATTTTTCATTCTGGCAAAACTATTGAAATTGAAAGATCTTGTGGAACTACAAACAGTACAAATTACATATAAAGCAAACAGTTCACGGCCTGGAAATGTGCACAATGACAAAGTGTTTACATTATTATTATCCATCCATTTCTACCACTTTGGATGAATAATAACAATGTAAACATTTTGTGATTGTGAGAAACCCTCATTGTTGTTCATATTGAAAAACATGAGTTTGTATCATTTTTTGTTTTGTTTTTCAATATGTACAAGAATGAAGTTTTCTCACAATCACAAAGTGTTTACATTATTATTATATATATATTATTATAATTATAGTTATTTAAGTAGGTATTAACAGCCAGCGCCTCATGTGTAGCCACAGAAGAGGGGGGCTGAGCAGAAAAGAGATGGCAGATCAACAGGTCTAAAAAGGGGGTCTATTTAAAGGCTAGAGCAGTGGTTCTTAACCTTGTTAGAGGTATCGAACCCTACCAGTTTCATATGCCCATTCACCGAACCCTTCTTTAGTGAAAAAATTTATAAATATATTTTTAAATTTCAAGACAAAGTTGTATGTTTTTACCGGTGCACAAAATGAACCGTGCATGAACATCACCTTGTTCACAGAACAAAACCAACACAGTGCATGAACTCACAACAAATTACGCACCTGCAAATCAGTGTGACTTCTGCTGTTGCCTTTGAGAGACCAGTTCAGAAATGCATGGCTTCACCATGGCAAGTGCCACTTATGTCATTTTCACAGCAGTCTGTTCCTTTTCTTCGTTTTTATGTCCAGCATCCTCAAAAAGGATTGCTCGCAAAGATAAGTTGTAAAAAATGGTATTTATACCATTTGTTACAACACATCTTTGCAAGCAATCCCAGGCTTTCTTCGCAATAGCTGGATACTTTTCCATTTGTCGACACCAAAACGTTGAGACCGTCGTTGTTCTGAATAGTTGCTGTTGAACCTGGCTCTGCTGAATTTCAATGATTTTGTTGAGGTATTCATCATTGACATTTGCTGTCTCAACAGTAAAAGTGAACGGCTGTCTCACTCATGCTGGATTTGACGATCTTGTAGGGAAATATCCGTCGAGAGACTTTGCAAGCTCATCTATGTGCGTGGCAATTGTTTGCTTCAGTTCAATGGGTATAGAAATGTCTCCGATTTCGGACACATCTTTGATTTTAAAACAATATTTTTTGTAATTGTCATTGTAAGTGGGCCAAAATATTTATATTAGAAAATAATCTCATAGAAATGCCTGCTGCCATTTGATTATAACAATAAAACGTTTAACTTGTTATTTAGTCAGGTTTGGAACTGGTGTGTTGCTGGTGTGGCCACAGTGTATGTGTACGTCTGACATCGCTCACATGTGCTCCACTGAAGGCTCAAGGAATTTTTGCGTTTGCGCACACTTATAGAAAATTAGAGGTAACATTGTTTGGGGGTATCCATTATACGTCCATAGGGAGAAGTTTTAATTTACACAATGAGTCGGCTGTGTTTTGACACGCCGAACCCCTGAGGCTGGCTCACCGAACCCCTAGGGTTCAATCGAACCCAGGTTAAGAGCCACTGGGCTAGAGTATGAAAAATGTGTTTTAAGACGGGTCGTTAAATACTTCTACTGAGGTAGCATCTCTAACTGTTACCGGGAGGGCATTCCAGAGTTCTGGAGCCCGAATAGAAAACGCTCTGCTTCGCAGACTTTTTTGGGGCTTGGGAATCACTAATAAGCCGGAGTTCTTGGAACACAGATTTCTTGCCGGAAATATTGTACATATGGTACAGTACAATCAGCAAGATAGGATGGAGCTGGACCGTTTAGTATTTTATACGTAAGTAGTAAAACGTTAAAGTCACATCTTAAGTGCACAGGAAGCCAATGCAGGTGAGCCAGTATAGGCGTAATATGATCAAACTTTCTTGTTCTTGTCAAAAGTCTAGCAGCCGCATTTTGTACCAACTGTAATCTTTTAATGCTAGACATAGGGAGACCCGAAATGATATGATACAGTTATCGAGACGAGAGGTAACGAACGCATGAATAATGATCTCAGCGTCGGTGGTGGACTAAATGAGACGGATTTTTGCGATATTACAGAGATGAAAGAATAATTTTTTTATTAACACTCTTAAAATGTGACTCAAATAAGAGAGCTGGGTCAAAGATAATATCCAGTTATGCCTCCAGGTGACTACAATCTGGCGTGTAGGTCAGCTTTAGGGGTATATAGAGTTGGGTGTCATCAACATAACAGTGAAATCTAACACCGTATTTGCGCATGATGTCACCTAGCGGCAGCATGTAGATGCTGAAAAGTGCAGGGCCAGGAACCGAACCCTGTGGAACTCTGCACGTTACCTTAACATACTCAGAGGTCACATTTAGAGCATTAAAAACAGTTTTGAGTTAGAAGGACAACATACATCTTTAACACAACCAATGTGTGTAGAGGCTCTGTAAAATAGTCTTAAACTCCCCTAGATGTTTTGGGGATGTTTGATTTATATATATATATATATATATATATATATATATATATATATATATACACAAATATATACATATATATATATATTTATATATATATGTGTGTGTGTGTGTGTGTTTTGGGGATGTTTGATTTTGATTTTTCTATATATATATATATATACATACATATATATATATATATATATATGCATATATATACACATATACACACATTGATATATATATATATATATATATATACACACAAAGTTGTATTTTACCAAATGTGGAGGAAAGGATTCCGGGTCAGTTGAGGACTTGAATGACATTATAGACAGATACCTCAAATATGTTTCTTACAGATGTGACAGCAGAGAAAACAATCAACATTTTAAATAAATGTGAATTCAATACCTTAACTGACTGTAACAGAATTGATATGGGAACAATGAAAACGATTATTGAAGAGATTTTAGAACCTTTAATATGTATCAGCAACCTTTCATTTCTAACAGGCAAATTACCAAACAAAATAAAACCAGCAAAACTTTTACTGATTTACAACGTTGGAGACAAACACGAGTTAACAACCGAAACATCTGTTTCCTTACTTAAAAAATGTTTTTTAAATATATTGAAAAATTGTTAAACAACATATTGGACAAATTAATGAATACAAGTGGAACACTTGTGGAGAACTAATACGGAAACAACAGAGCCAACATTAATGGCATTAGTCGAAATATTGAAAGAGAGTTAACCAATGCAGTAGATGCTAAACAGTGTGCAGCTGCAGTGTTTATGGATCCGACAAAATCATTTGACACAATTAATCATAAAATCTTAACTAAGAAATTAGAACAATATGGCATAAGAGGGTTGGTTTTGAACCAGGTAAGACGCTACTTAACCAACAGTGAGCAATACGTGAAGCTTGGTGAAAAAAATGTCTACAGAGCTAAATATATCTTGGGGCATACTCCAGGGATCAGTACAAAAATTGTTGAATCTCTATAAAAACGAGATTTGTAAAGTTAGAATGGACTTAAAGTTTGTACTATTAGCAGATTACAGAAATGTGTTTTGTTCAAGAGAGAACACACAGAAGCTAATGTCAATAATAACATAAGAAATTAATAAATGGAAGAGATGGTTTGACAAAAACAGACAATCCTTAAACCTCAGTAAAACTAAAAGGTAACACTTTAGTCTGAGGAACACATATTCACCCTTAATTAGTTTCTTATTAACATGCACATTATTAACATATTGGCTCCTAATTAGTCATTATTAAGAACTTATTAATGCCTTATTCTTCATGGCCTTATTATACAAACAGTGAGCCTTTAGTCTTCCCTCAATAACCTCTGAATTATTGCTTATTAGTAACCCTAACCATCACCCTAACCCTAACCCTTACATGTTCCCTCAGTGTCCAAATAATTCTAAATTACGTCTTTGTTACTTTAATAGGCAACTAATTAATGGTGAATATGTTCCCTATACTAAAGTGTTACCAACTAAAATAGTGCTTTTTGGTAACAGTAGAAGAGAAAGTCAGAAACAAATACAAATAGACAGAATACAAATTGACAGGGTAAAATAAAACACATTTTTGGGAGTAATAATAGATGATAAAATGAACTCAAATAAAAATGTACAACATAAAGTAGCAAAAAATACAACAATAATGCTAAAAAAGTTCAAGACCAAAAATCCCTCCATATTCTCTACTCTAAGCAAATATTACCATATGTAAATGTATGTAGAAATATGAGGAAATAACTAGAAAAGCACACCTTATTCACTAACTGTGTTACAAAAAACATCAGTTAGAATAATACATCATGTTGGATGAAGAAAACATACAAACTCTTTATTCATTGAATCGACAATACTGATTGCATGGTACATTTGCAAACAGCTAGAATAATTTACAAAGAAAACAATAACCTGTTACCAAAAATGTACAACAATCTCAGCAAAGGAGGAGAAATATAAGCTTATAAAACATTTAATTAAAAAAAACTGTATATGCGATCAACACTTAAGACCTTTACGATATCAATATGTGGAATTAAATTGTGAAATTGAATAAGCAAATAAATCAAACAAAGTACTAATAAGATCCAGTTTAAGAAACTGTTCAAAATCAAAATGTTTACAATGAATGAAGAAAAATCCTGAGAAATATCTTGAACTTATTGAAAAATTTGATCATATTTATCTGATTAAATGAATTGCGACTTATTTAACTATTATTTATTTATTTATTCAATTATTATTTAACAAATTAAGAACAGGAAGTGAAAAAATGTGTTAGTAATTGCTATGAAATGGAAAAGGGGTAGGATTGAATAAGATCTGCTTCTTCCTACTCCTTTACATACTTGATGTAACTGAAAATATGTGATATATCATTTTGTAGTTGTACGCATATTCTAAATAAACTTAAACCATAAACCTTTCTTATATCATCATGCATAAACGTGAGCTTTGAAGACGTTATGACGTCTGGTGTTGAATGAATAGTGAAGTGTTCCATGCTTGGTTTTCACAGAGAGATTTAATGAAATGACTAACCTGCAATAGATTTAGTGCTAGGACTCCATCCTGACTTCAGTGATTTTATTCTGGGGTTGAGATTGAAAAGTCTGGTTTGCAACGGCACAGCAGTTATTTAGCTGTTAGCATCTACTTAAATGCTTGTTTCTCTGAATATAGTTAACTCAATGAAAACTTTATCACTGTCAACAATTGTCTGATTGTTCTTGAGTTGTTGTATTTGCTTGATGGTTTAGTGTTATGCATCCACGGCACTTTATGATGCAGTCTAGTCAACCACTGTGTCTGCTATGCACCTTGTTTGTGGATGCAATGTTTATATAACTACCTGTGATTGGCAGGTGACCATTCTAGGGGGAAGACTGCCTCAGGATAAGCGGTAAAAAAAAATGTACGTATCTATCAAGCTATCAATCACTAGTATGGACATACACAGAGGTCCTGCATTTTAGAAAGCAGCTCTTGGTGAAAAGACAGTAAGACTGTGAGTTCAGTTTGTATACTGCATGTGTTAATGTCCCTCCATATTTCTCCTTAATCCATTTTCAGTGTGGTGCTCGGCCATGCCAAGTCTTGTGCCAGCCAATTAGTAATCTCAATGGGAACAGACCAACTTAGGCTCTTCCTGCACCTAATACCCAACAGATCTTAAGGCTTTCAATTCAGACGGAAATGGCATTGAATGTGCACAAAGCAGATTTATACTCTGCAGCTAGTGGGGCAGAAAATATTTAAAACCTTGGAACTTCGTTTCCATGGAAACCATAGATATTTCAAGACCGCGGCAATGACTGCTCCTGTCCTTTCTCAGCTCGTCTTGTTTTTCTGTCGATTACTCTGGGGACGAAAACATATAATGTTGAAATAACAATACAGTACATATTGCAAGAAAGCTTGATTTTTGATTTATGTAAACATAATATCAGCCTTCTGTCAGATGTAATAGAAACAATAAAGTGGCCACAGGCAGATTCTTGTGGGTTTAAAAAAAAAAATTGATGAGCGTTTAATAACAAAGCATTAACAGTGGTAACAATTATATGGCATGTTAGCTATTGTTTGTTTCTAATTAAATCATTACATTTATTTTTCCCATTTGATTTATAGTCTTTTCACATTAACTGATTAAAACACTCCACCGGTTATTTATTATGTGTTGTGCAGGGTTTTGTTGCTGTCCTTTTAATGCTTTTTACATGCACCATTGAGCAGCTTCTGGTATGATAGGGGTTAAACACATGATGCGTTTTTCTAAATAAACCGGGTTTTCTTGAAATGCAATCATTTTTGAAAACGTAAAAGGTCGGGCCTTGTTGTGGTTGTACTAAGTCCCTGGCAACAGTTCTATGTTGTTTTTAGTTTATTACAATTTGTTATGCTCTGCAGAAATTAATGGAGAACAAGAGTGGAGAGATGTGAATCGAAATTAAAAACCACAAAAACAGCACAGTCAAGTTCAAAGTGTCAAAAGAGAGCAAGATAACCATTAATGCACAGAAAATTGTGTGAGTACATGCAAACTTTTTGTTTTTAGCAAAAAAATGAAACAAAAAACATATTCACCACAGTCTATTTGTGTATTAGAACAGCAACAAAAAAGACAAATACAGTTATCAGAACAGAAAAGCAAAAAATATCAAAGACTAGTTATGACTCATAAGTTTGTGTCCATCAAGCTGCTTTCACGTCCATTAAAGCATAAATAAATATATTTTCCATAAATATATCGACGTTGCTGCATAGAATACCAGTACGTCCTTCAAACTATACACTTAGTTCTTAAACTACAATGTTATCGCAGTAAACTAAAATGTATTTACAGTATAATCTTAGCGTGAGTGATGTCTGACCACAAGCAGTTTGTCATTATTAATAAATACAAGGTAGCTCAGTAAAGTATTTCCGTATTGATTTTTAAATCACGGTCTCCAGCGGTTCAAAGCTTTTATGAAACCGAGTTAATGTAATAGAATACTGTAATTAAAATGAGGCCAAGCAGAAGATTGTTCCCTGACCAGTACAAATTATTACATGACCAGTCTTTGAAATGCCAATCATTTGGATGTTTTTGCGAATATATATATATATATAGTTAGTACATTTTATACAGGAAAATTATTTTGTGGCTTCCAAATAATGTGTCTGACATCCTCATACATGTTTATTGTGAAGGATGGGTGTCACCGAGCTTTGTAATCTTAGCTTAGTTGTATAGTTGTTTTAACATTTTCAAGAATGATTCCTATTACAGTTTCAAACTGAAGGATATGATATTGACTCTAATCTACTAAGGGTTTGCCTGTAATAAAACACATGTAAACTTGATTGTGCATGCAAAGTTGATCTAATTAGCACTGTCTCTTAAATGAGTGAAATAGAGCGCACAATGCATTTAGGTCCTAATGTACACAATGTTTGTGTGTGCTAAAACACGTGCAAATTTGATAGTACAGACAATGGAGATCAACCAAATGTGTGCAAAGTGAATTGTATCTTTTGAGTAAGCAGAATACAAAGCACATTTTTTTTCTCTGTCTTGATTAATATGCAAAATATATCCGGATCGTCAGAAGGCTCATAATTTTGGGTGGACAAAATGCCAATATAATTATTTAGCATACGCAGCCTTATTCAACAGACTAAAAAGTAATTGCGACACCTAAATTAGCACCTTCATTTAGCATGTCTGAAAAGGATGTGCAAACTAACAGATACACACACGGCGGCTGCAGTATCAGTGCCAGCACTGCAAAGATAAATAGATGTACAGATGAGAATCCTCCGTCCTATGTTTGTGTGCCAACATATTTGGACTGATATAAATGAACAATATTAGGCATATCGTCTATTCAGCAACATCCTTTTATAATTTTACATTGCATACAGGGCGTTTAGGTTTTAATGAGTGTTTTTTAATTGAGTTGCTTCTTTCACATAAAATACACAGGTATTAATATTATGTCTCCTATTAAAAAATAAAACTTCTTGATGTATGCATTTTTTACTTGAGCACACAAGTGCAGCTTTTCTCCCATGAGTACACTAAAAAAAACAAAAAAGAAAAAAAAGTGGTTTCAATGTTGATACACTGCATGCATCTGACTGCTTCTGAAATGCCCATAAAAAGTGGTAGATGTCTCCGGCATGTTTGAAAACATAGCAAAACGCCACAGGTTGGAGCATGGTAACATGAATGTGGAGCATTTGATCGCATTTATTGGTGGTGATGCCACATATACTACAAGCAAAATCCTCATTTAAATAAGGCGGTTTGCACCACTTCGCATTTGCACACGCAACGTTCGTAGATCACACGCAACACGTCCACTAGTAGTACGTACTATTTTTTAGATTGCACACACTGTTTACCGGGTGGTATTTGGAGCTTAGTAAATCAGGCCTTTAGTCTTTGTCTTCATCTATATGCAGAATATCTGACATCACATGGACAAAGATAAGACCTTCTGGAGAAAAGTTCTGTGCTCAGATTTAACAAAAATTGAGCTGTTTGGCCACAATACCCTGCAGTATGTTTGGAGGAGAAAAGGTGAGGCCTTAAATCCCAGGAACACCAACCCTACCGTCAATCATGGTGGTGGTAGTATTATGCTCTGGGCCTGTTATGCTGCCAATGGAACTGATGCTTTACAGAGTGTAAATGGGACAATGAAAAAGGAGGATTATCTCCAAATTCTTCATGACAACCTAAAATCATCCACCCGGAATACACGTTAAAAGTGGTACAGTAATGTCTAAATCAGGCTAGAATTAAGGTTTTAGAATGGCCTTCCTAAAGTCCTGACTTACATGTGTGGACAATGCTGAAGAAACAAGTCAATGTCAGAAAACCAACAAATTTAGCTGAACTGCACCAATTTTATCAAGAGTGGTCAAAAATTCAGCCAGAAACTTGCCAAAAGATTGTGGATGGCTACCAAAAGCGCCCTATTGCAGTGAAACTTGCCAAGGGACATGTAACCAAACTTCATGAATATTTGTTGTGACCAAGTATGTGCTCCAATCATTCTTTCACAAAAGAATAAGAGTTGTAGAAATTATAGGAAACTCAAGACTGCCATGTTATTATGTTCTTTAAAAGTGTATGTAAACTTTTGACCATGAATGTATTATCATACTTTGATACTGTACTGTCCGTCACCTTCCGGTCACAGAGCAATGTGGACTCATTGTGTGAATGCAACACAGTATTCCCCTTTCAATTTAGCTAGTTTTTTTTTTCTTGTTAGCTTGTTTTCAAGTAAATGTTTCATACAATCAGGTGACATATTTCATTGTAAAACAAAACAATACATTATCCCCCAAATTATCTTAAATCATAGTACTGTTGCAGAAATTTACTGTGGGTAAATACAGCTCCTTTAAATACAATAAAAGCCAAAGCAGAAATGGACAGTGCAGGTGATTAGCTCAGTGGTTAGTGCGCTCCCCTCACATACCCAAGGTCAAAGGTTCAAATCCTGGTCAAATTGAAAACATGGGTTGAACCAGGTGGGTCAAATTTGTATTTCAACCATAGCATGCTTGATACACATATTTTTTATCTAAACAATTAAAATTGATTTTGGCCATTACAGCCATTTCACAGTCACACCGTTTCTAGGATCCATTCTACAATCCACTAGCATTTCAGTTAAACTTCAGCTCTTTAATACTCAAACCATTTGTAAGTTCAAACTTTTTTCTAAAGGCATTCTATATTTTTTCAGGATTTCATTTCAGCTGCAGCATTGGGGAATTCACAGGCAATTTCTACAGAAATTGCATCGTCTAGTTTTATTTACAATTGCTATCAGTTCCTGTTGGGGCTGCAGACCTTTGGGGGGAACTGTTGCTTTCAGGGTGAAGTCAGCAATGTCTTGACTTTGGGGCTAATCCACTTCTTTCCCTGGTGTAGAGAGACGGTGTTAAATGCATGGACACAGGCTGGGTTTTGCTGGGTGAAACTTTTATCGCAACATACTCCTTCTCTCTTGCCTCGAACGTTCCATCATTGAAAGTAGCCGATATTTGGACACAGGACATAATGAGTAAGCAGACTACCATATCGGGGAACTTTATAATGAGCCAACTTTATATTTATATAAAGTTGGCTTTATATTTATAACTTTATACCATTCCTGCCGACAGCAGACAAGGCACAGCAGGAAGGACTCAGAAGAAGAAACAGTGAGCAGAACAGCTGCTTGGCTGATGTCTACGCAAAATTGCACTTAAGGCTTAAAGGCCTACTGAAATTAGGTTTTCTTATTCAAACGGGGATAGCAGGTCCATTCTACGTGTCATACTTGATCATTTCGCGATATCGCCATATTTTTGCTGAAAGGATTTAGTAGAGAACATCCACGATAAAGTTCGCAACTGGAGAAAAGCCCTGCCTCTACCGGAAGTCGCAGACGATGACGTCACATGTTGGTGGCTCCTCATATATTCACATTGATTTTAATGGGAGCCTCCAACAAAAAGAGATATTCGGACCGAGAAAACGACAATTTCCCCATTAATTTGAGCGAGGATGAAAGATTTGTGTTTGAGGATATTGATAGCGACGGACTAGAAAACCCCCCCCAAAAAAACGCGATTGCATTGAGACGGATTCATATGTTTTTAGAGACATTTACTAGAATAATTCTGGGAAACCCCTTATCTTTCTATTGTGTTGCTAGTGTTTTATTGAGTTTAACAGTACCTGATAGTCAGAAGTGTACGTCCACGGCCAGGTGTTAACGCGCAGTGTCTCAGGGAAGTCGACGGCAGCTATTGGCGGCACAAGCTCAGCTGATATCCGGTAAGAAGCGACTTTTTACCACAATTTTCTCACCGAAACCTGCTGGTTGACATCCGGTTGGGATCCATGTTCGCTCTGATCCATAGTAAAGTTTCACCTCTGTGAATTTTAAACAAGGAATCACCGTGTGTTTGTGTGGCTAAAGGCTAAAGCTTCCCAACTCCGTCTTTCTACTTGGACTTCTCCATTATTAATTGAACAAATTGCAAAAGATTCAGCAACACAGATCTCCAAAATACTGTGTAATTATGCCGTTAAAGCAGACGACTTTTAGCTGTGTGTGTGCCCAGCGCTCATATTCCTAACAGCCCGTGACGTCAAGTGTATACGTCATCATTACGCGACATTTTCAAGAAAAACTCCCAGGAAATTTAAAATTGCAATTTAGTAAACTAAAAAGGCCGTATTGGCATGTGTTGCAATGTTAATATTTCTTCATTGATATATAAACTATCAGACTGCGCGGTGGGTAGTAGTGGGTTTCAGTAGGCCTTTAAGTGTGGGTCTTGATCATATATGTCATGGTATTAATGACACGGTCTCAAGAAGTGTATTCTTACTCTGTTTGTGTGTTGTCGATATGTAGCTTCTTTTTAGTTTGCTCTATTTTCAGCAAATATTATGGTTACAGAGAAACTCATTCTATCAATTACTTAGTCCAGGGGTCCCAAAACTTTTTGACCCGGGTGCCACATTGAACTTGAAGTACCATCCCATTCCTAACCCATAGAGTTCAATATGATGTCGGTCCAACTTTTAAAGCTACTACAACTTCACCTCTTCTGGGAAGGCTGTCCACAAGGTTGTGGAGTGTGTTTATAGGAATTTTTGACCATTCTTCCAAAAGCTCATTGGTGAGGTCTCACACTGATATTGGTGGAGGAGGCCTGGCTCTCAGTCTCCGTTCTAATTCATCCCAAAGGTGTTCAGTCGGGTTTAGGTCAGGACTCTGTGCAGGCCAGCCAAGTTCATACTGTACACTCCTGAATCTGTCATCCATGTCTTTATGGACATTGCTTTGTGCACTGATGGGCAGTCAAGTTGGAAGAGGAAGAAGCCTACTCCAAACTGTTCCCACAAGGTTGGGAACATGGAATTGTCCAAAATGTTTTGGTATTGTTCCTTTCACTGGAACTAAGGGGGCAATCCCAACTCCCAACAAGTACCTAGGAGTCTTGTTCACGAGCGGATCGTGAGATCGACAGGCGGATCGGTGTGGTGTCTTCAGTAAGGCGGACGTTGTACCGATCCGTTGTGGTGAAGAAGGAGCCCAGCCGGAAGGCAAAGCTCTCAATTTACCGGTCGATCTACGTTCCCATCCTCACCTATGGTCATGACCGAAAGGATAAGATCATGGGTACAAGCGGCCGAAATTAGTTTCCTCCGCCGTGTGGCGGGGCCCTCCCTTAGAGATAGGGTGCGCATACTTACCAACCCTCCCGGATTCTCCGGGAGACTCACGAAATTTAGCGCCTCTCCCGTAAACCTCCTGGGACAAAATTTCTCCCGAAAATCTCCTGAAATTCAGGCGGAGCTGGAGGCCACACCCTCTCCAGCTCCATGCGGACCCGAGTGACGTGTCGACAGCCTGTTTTCACGTCCGCTTTCCCACAATATAAACAGAGTGCCTGTAGAATGATCGAGGGTGAGTTTTTGGTTTCTTATGTGGGTTTATTGTTAGGCAGTCTCATTAACGTCCTCCCAGCGCGGCAACAATACACAACAACAGCAGTCACGTTTTTGTCCATTGTAAAGCAGTTTGTCTGCCGTAAACAGCAATGTTGTGACACTTTTAAACAGGACAATACTACCATCTACTGTGCATGCATATGTGACAATAACATATACAGCTTTTAGAGCAGTGGTTCTCAACATTTTTTCAGAGATGTACCCCCGTGAACATTTTTTTAATTCAAGTACCCCCTAATCAGAGCAATGCATTTTTGGTTGAAAAAAAAAAGATAAAGAAGTAAAATACAGCACTATGTCATCAGTTTCTGATTTATTAAATTGTATAACAGTGCAAAATATTGCTCATTTGTAGTGGTCTTTCTTGAATTATTTGGAAAAAAAGATATAAAAATAACTAAAAACTTGTTGAAAAATAAACAAGTGATTCAATTATAAAATATGATTTCTACACTAACCAATCAGGCGCCCTAGGCAAGATTTTAGGTGGCGCCCCCCCACATCAGCAGTGAAGTGTATTTACTCACAAGAAACCGAATAGCTTTGTCTTTGACCTTTTTTTTTACTTAAAGAAAGCAAATTAACAATCAGAATAGTTAACAAGATAAGAAAAATATGAATAAATAAATGAATACAAAAAATAAAAAATGAATATATGAAATACAATATTTTTTACGGTGAATGTGGTAGATGGCCAGGGGTGGGATTTAGAAACTTCAACAGTGCATCTGAAGAGAGGAGTATGTGACACCATTGAGTATTACAGTCTAATAATGTTGTAACAAATACTATTTCTATTAAATAGGCTTTACTTTGCATTTTAATTAACGTGGGATTATTTTTTGTATTTAGAAATAATACTACCAACTTTTTTTATTTTTTTATTCTCCAACATTTGTGGCACTGGCGTGGCACCCCCTGATGGACGGCGCCCTTAGCATTTGCCTCTACGGCCTATGCCACGGGCCGGCCCTGTTTCTACACATACTGCGATGAGGTGGCGACTTGTCCAGGGTGTACACCGCCTTCTGCCCGATTGTAGCTGAGATAGGCCCCTCGCCCGAACCCCCGACCACGCCCCCCACCTCCCGAAATCTGAGGTATCCAGGTTGGCAAGTATGAGGGTGAGAAGCTCTGCCATCCGGGAGGAACTCAAAGTAAAGCCGCTGCTCCTCCACATCAAGAGGAGCCACATGAGGTGGTTCGGGCATCTGGTCAGGATGCCACCCAAACGCCTCCCTATGGAGGCGTTTGGGTGGCCACAGGTAGGAGGCCACAGGGAAGACCCAGGACACGTTGGGAAGACTATGTCTCCCGGCCTGCCTGGGAACGCCTCGGGATCCCCCGGGAAGAGCTAGACAAAATGGCTGGGGAGAGGGAAGTCTAGGCTTCCCTGCTTAAGCTGCTGTCCCCGCGACCCGACCCCGGATAAGCGGAAGAAGATGGATGGATAAGGGGGCAATCCCAACTCCTGAAAAACAACCCCGCATCTTAATTCCTCCTCCACCAAATTTCACACTCAGCACAGTCCGAAATGTACCGTTCTCCTAGCAACCTCCAAACCTAGACTCGTCCATCATATTGCCAGATGGAAAAGTGTGATTCATCACTCCAAAGAACGCGTCTCCACTGCTCAAGAGTCCGGTGGCGATGTGCTTTACACCACTGCACCCGACACTTTGCCTTGGACTTTGCGATGTATGGCTTAGATGCAGCTGTTTGGCCATGGAAACCCATTCTATAAAGCGCTATGCGTACTGTACGTGGGCTAATTGGAAGATCACATGAAGTTCGGAGCTCTGGAGCAACTGAATGTGCAAAAAGTCGGCGATATCTTTGGACTATGAGCTTCAGTAGCCGCTGACCCCTCTTTGTCAGTTTACGTGGTCTCCCACTTCGTGGCTGAGTTGCTGTTCCAAACTCTTCCATTTTCTTATATTAAAGCGGACAGTTGACTTTGGAATGTTTCAGAGAGAGGAAATTTTACCAGTGCATTTGTTGCACAGGTGGCATCCTATGACAGTACCACGCTGAAAATCACTCAGCTCCTGAGAGCGGCCCATTCTTTCACAAATGTTTGTAACAACAGTCTCCATTTTTAAGCGCTTGATTTTATACACCTGTGGCCGGGCCAATAGAATAAAATAGTATAGAAAGTACTTTATTGATCCCTGGAGGAAATTCAGCACCACAGTTCGCTCACAATAAATTAGGACTCCTGATTCTGATCATTTGGATTGGTGGCCAAATACTTTTGGCAATACATATACTTATATATTAGGGTTGTACGGTATACCGGTATTAGTGTACTAATGAATTTTTTTCGGTACTATACCGTCTCTGAAACATACCGGTCTTGCACCCCCCGCGTCAAAGTCACGTCGTGACATTGCTGGTTTACGAGCAGACGAGCATATTCAGTCGCACACAATCACGGGGTACTTACAAGCAGACACAGTGTGTGGACAGAAAAGGGAGAACAGAAGCATTTGGGCTTAAAAACTGACGATAAAGGTGAAGTTATTACACTGAAATGCCCTCAGAAGAGATGCTTTGAGACATGGTTAGCTAGCTAGCGGCTAACGTCCATCCGCTGTCGGGAGTGTTTTAGCTACTTCTAAATCACTAATCCTGGTCTCCATGGCGACAAAGTAAGTTTTTTACAAGGATCATCCCTGCAGGACGAGGAATAACTAAACCGGTATCAAAATGTAAAAAAACACCATTGTTGGATCTACACCTGACATCCACTGTAATGATATCAGGAACGTATTTAGTCGATACTACGATGATTACATCAATATTTTTTGGCATCACAACATCTTCTTTCGTATTTTTTAAATGCCTGTTATGTTTATAAACTCAGGAAATATGTCCCTGGACACATGAGGTTTTTGAATATGACCAATCTATGATCCTGTATCGACTAGGATTGATACCCACATTTGTGGTATCATCCAAAACTAATGTAAAGTATCAAACAACAGAAGAATTAGTGAGTATTACATTTTAACAGAAGTGTAGACAGAACATGTAAAAAGAAAAAGTAAGCAGATATTGACAGTAAATGAACAAGTAGTTTAATAATTCATTTTCTAGCACTGGTCCTTAATAATGTTGACGAAATATTAGAATGATAAATGACACAATATGTTACTGCATATGTCAGTAGACTAACTGGAGCCTTTGTTTGTTTACTTACTACTAAAAGACAAGTGCTCTAGTATGTTCACAATTTTGTTTAAGGACTTAACTGCAATAAGAAACATGTTTGATGTACCCAAAGATTTTTTGTTAAATTAAAGCCTATAATGCAATTCTTTTGTGGTCCCTTTTATTTAGAAAAGTACCGAAAAGTATCGGAACAATTTTAGTACCGGTACCAAAATATTGGTATCATTACAACACTGATATATATATATACATATATATATATATATATATATATATATATATATATATATATATATATATATATATATATATATACCGTATTTTTCGGATTATAAATCGCTCCGGGGTATACGTCGCACCAGCCGAAAATGCATAATAAAGAAGGAAAAAAACATATATACGTCGCACTGGAGTATGTCACATTTTTGGGGGAAATGTATTTGATAAAATCCAACACCAAGAATAGACATATGAAAGGCAATTTAAAATAAATAAAGAATAGTGAACAACAGGCTGAATAAGTGTACGTTATATGACGCATAAATAACCAACTGACAACGTGCCTGGTATGTCAAAATAACATATTATGGTCATTCAAATAACTATAACATATAGAACATGCTATACGTTTACCAAACAATCTGTCACTCCTAATCGATAAATCCGATGAAATCTTCTTCCTCAATGTCGCTTCTAAACAACTCTGCCAAATCCAAATCGTTTTCTGCTGCATATTTCACTACGTCCAGCTTGTAATCTGCAGTACATGATTTCCTTTTCGGTCCATTTTTTGTTCAGCCCTTCTCAGTTTTTATAAGTTACCGCCAAAGTTGAAATGATCCATTTTAATAGCTACGGCAGTAGCATATAGCATATAGCAGTTAGCAATCCATGACCCACAATGCACTTCTACCATGACCCTCCCCCGCCGAATTCTTATTTTTTGACGTGTGTGTGACGATTGCTGACGTGTGTGTGACGATTCCTGACATTTTCTTTGACTCCTCCGCGAATGAGATAGATAATATTATTTGATATTTTACGGTAATGTGTTAATAATTTCACACTTAAGTCGCTCCGGAGTACATGTCGCACCCGCGGCCAAACTATGAAAAAAAATGCGACTTATCGTCATATATATATATATATATATATATATATATATATATATATATATATATATATATATATATATATTCCCCGTGCACTAATTCAGTTAAATAGCGCGCACTTGCTGCTTCCTCCCGAGCACAGCGGCGCGAGCACGATGATGTCACATCATCGATGGGAAAATGCATTTTTAGACAATATGATTTGCCTGAGGGGCTAGGACAAATCGAGAGTAACAAGCGCTAGAACATGGATTAGAAAGGACAGATTAAAAAAAAAATTAATAATTAAAAAAAACAACTAATAATATATATATATATATATATATATATATGTATATACGTATATATATAAACATACATATATATATATACATACATGTATATATATATATATATATGTATATATATATATATAAGTTTTTTTTATTTTTTTTTATTTTAGGACTTCCCACGGGCCATATTTTGGACGCTGCGGACCGTAGTTTCGGGACCCTCGACAAAGTCGCTCACCTTCTAAAGCATCCGCACAAATGCTCCAGAAACCTGTGTCAATACAAAGGTTTAATAATTATATCATTCCCAACTGTCTGGGTCAAAGCTAAAGATGAGGCACTGTATTTTATTTTTTTACATTACCCATTTTGGATATATAATTGAGGTTATCAGTACAGGCTACATGTAAAGTGAGCATCTGCGAGCCGCACACTTAGCATTAGTCTCTGATGACTGGCACATAACAACACTACATGGTAATGTAGCAGTGGAAAATTGTTTGGATGGCGAGTTTGTCACTTCAGTTATTGATTTGTTCAATATTTCCTCCGATGTAAGTGTATTGCATGATCGAAATAAACTGAAACTAATTAACTAACTAACACTCATAGTTACTAGTGCACAGTGCAGTCAAGTTTTAAGGTGGTGAAAAAAACATTGTATTTTACTGACCAGTTCCTCCATCTAAGACTTTGTTTATTGCGTGTTTAAAATATGAGTGAACTACTAGAGCTTCGCTCATCTCTGTGATTGGAGAAGAAGGAAGGGCACATGGCTTCCTCGTCAAACACGTGTCCATTTGGTTATGGTTATGGTTTAAGTTTATTTCAAACATGCTATACAAATTGGCAAAAATCTTACTCTTGCTTATAAACTTTGAATGGATTTATTTTGGGAGCAAAATGTGATAAAAGGGTAAAATCTGTATTCGCACTTGCGCAACTTTCTTTTTTCCAAAACTCGCACAACCTATTTTAGTCGCAAATTCAACTAAAATGTACAGTACTGAGATGCAGCAGCAATTCCTGGTGCATGGGAATCGATATCGGTACTCATCAATAGCAATTTTCAGTGCTGTTGTTTGTAGTCAATGTGTTAATAAATGTTACTTATTAAATAGTAACAATATAAAAATATATAATAATAATTATGTATATCTTAATCATATCTGAGTTTTAGTTTTCATTACCAAATGTGGAGGGTGTTAAAAGGTGTCTGTATTATATCAAATTAGCATTGACCTAGCGCATTTTCCAAAAGTGGAGCCTTAGCGCATTTTCAAAGGTCCTTCTTTTCGCTTTGTTGGCGTTTCTCTGTCAAGTGCTTTAGCCATCCAGCCATCCATTTTCTACCGCTTATTCCCTTTTGGGATCGCGGGGGGCGCTGGCGCCTATCTCAGCTACAATCTGGCGGAAGGCGGCGTACACCCTGGACAAGTCGCCACCTCATCGCAGGGCCAGTGCAACCGAATGTGATGAAACATGCAACAAAAGGTATCGAAATATGGTATCTTTTCGTTTCACGTGAATCGGTCCTCGGTAATGCAGACGGAATTTTGCCTGTACCTTTTAAAAATACAATATTCGGTACCCATCTATATATGGCCATTCTTCTGAGTAAAGAGATGAGCATTAACTGATTTGCATGAGACAGGACAGCCCCCCAAAACAGGCTGCTCTAAACAGGACTGTTGATGAAGGGTGTGTTATGTGTGCTGTAATTCTTGATCATTACGGTGTTTTGACCAACGGACATTCTATTCAGACACCACGTTTGCTTTGAACATGAATAAATTGAACAATTTATCATGATGACTAAAAGGCCAGTATATTGTGTGTTTGTTGAAGAGTGTTAAAGGAAATATTCTGATGCTGTCATCAGTGCTGTTCCAGCTCAGGCCTTGCGCTTGAAGCGAAGTGGGAGTTAAAGACGTTACCAGGAATTGCATTTTGGACATCATATAGGATAAATGTCATCAAGAGTTAGACTGCTCATTCCATGTGATACAGGATTACAGAGTAGGATGTGCCAAATTTAAAGCTGTGTACTGACAAAAGAGCTATTTTTGTGAAACTAGGGAGTTTGGAACATAGCAAATACTGATTTCTTTATCATCTTATTTTGTAAGTCTTTTGTAAATATTGTATTTGCTCTATACTAGGCAGAGGTGGGACCAAGTCATTGTTTTGCAAGTCACAGGTAAGTCTCAAGTCTTTGCCCTCAAGTCTCGAGTCAAGTGCCGAGTCAAGACAGGCAAGTCCGAGTCAAGTCCAAAGTCAATACTGGAAAGTCTCAAGTCAAGTCCCAAGTCCTGCATTCTGGGTTTCGAGTCATTTCAAGTCTTTTCAACCACAGACTAATATATGTACACAGATTGTGTATGTTTTTAAAACGCTGAATGTATTTATTATTTTAAAAAAACAGTGCTGACATTGCACTTCATAATAGCACTATTAACCAGTTATTCTAAACATTTAACTCATTCCTTTACAGTATAAACACATTTGAAAAAACAACTGCAACTGTACTTATTTTCACAAAAGTGTTAACATTGTATTTCCATGGAATATTGCATTGTAACTAGTTCATCAGCACTTTATATCATGTTGTTACCTTATCTCATTGATCTCATCTCATACTGTATGTGTTTATGTGTGCGTACACATATTCTTAATATAGTGTACACATATTCTTAATGTAGTACACATTTTAACTGACCTTTATGTGACTATGTTTGTCTTTTTGTAGGTGGCTAAAATACGCGGTGCTGCTGACCGCCGTCTAACGTTACGTTACTGTGTGTGAGACATTCACTAACGTAACGTTATGTGTAGGTACCTCATGCAACCCTGCTTAAAAAAAAATCACTTGACAAAAAGTATGAATAAGGTAGAGAACTGCAGTGGACGCAACAGATTGCCGTGTTTGCATTGACGTTTTAACCATAGACATCTTATAAGTAGACACAGAATTGGCTGCTGTGACGAAAGCAATTTGGCCGCCATCTCGAAGTGGTGATGAGGAGCCGGCAAGCAGCCTAAACTGACAGTTGACAGGTAGAAAACAAAGATGATGGGCTGGTATTCAGCGTTTTCCTGCTCAATTGAGCGGACTGTTGAAAATAGGAATTGGAGGATTACTTTTCACAAGTAAGAATTTACATTAACATACTATTGGTTGTATTTTGTGAAAAAAATATTACCACAGAGTTAAGCAGGACCAAATAACTACAATATTTGTATGTGAAAATCACAAAGAAATCTTCTGGGGGAGGATGACCCCCTCTACAGGTATTTGGTTTACAAACTTTCAGGCCCACCTAAAACAAAATTCACCAGCCGCCATTGATTATGATGCATTCTCATTTTATTGTAAGCACAGATAAGTCTTCAAGTAACAATATTCAAATACTAACTTTGTTGAGTAAGACAGAATTTGGTTTTATTCTGAATCCAGTGAAACAGATTGGTGGTTTTAGGTGAAGTAAAGACTTTCAGGTGTTTATATATGTTCAAGTATTTGGCGGACACTTTTATCCAAAGCAACATACATGAAAAATACATATAAAACAATCACTGTAAACATGAGCATTTAAAGGAAGAATGTAATAGAAAATATCAATACAAAGTGTCAAGACAGAATAAACTCTCTGCTGTTGCAGCAACAGAGATAAAGTCTATAACAGTGGTTCTCAACCTTTTTTCAGTGATGTACCCCCTGTGAACATTTTTTTAATTCAAGTACCCCCTAATCAGAGCAAAGCATCTTTGGTTGAAAAAAGAGATAAAGAAGTAAAATACAGCACAATGTCATCAGTTTTTGATTTATTAAACTGTATAAAAGTGCAAAATATTGCACAATTGTAGTGGTCTTTCTTGAACTATTTGAAAAAAAAAGATGTAAATATAACTAAAAACCTGTTGAAAAATAAACAAGTGATATAATTATAAATAAAGATTTCTACACATAGAAGTAATCATCAACTTAAAGTGCCCTCTTTGGGGATTGTGATAGAGATCCATCTGGATTCATCAACTTCATTCTAAACATTTCTTCACAAAAAAAGAAATCTTTAACATCAATATTTATGTAACATGTCCACAAAAAAATCTAGCTGTCAACACTGAATATTGCATTGTTGCATTTCTTTTGACAGTTTATGAATTTACGTTCATATTTTGTTGAAGTATTTTACAATAAATATATTTATAAAGGATTTTGAATTGTTGCTATTTTTAGAATATTTAAAAAATATATGATGTACCCCTTGGGATACCTTCAAGTACCCCCATTTGAGAACCTCTGGTCTATAGGTCCGTAAGATATATAGATATCTAATGTATTCATACATTGTTTATGTAGGATATGCGCAAGTATATATAACCTAATCATATTGTTTCTTGAACTTCAAAATAGCTGACTGTTTTTTCCCCCTTCTCTGGGATTATATTCCCAGTTTTGATCTCAGACGTCTGGTCACTTATAGCAGTGGTCCCCAACCTTTTTGTATCCGCGGACCGGTCAACGCTTAATAATTTGTCCCGCGGCCCGGGGGGGGTGTCCTATTTCTTTTTTTTTCTTTGTCATGAAAAAGGGACGTTTTTGTCATGAAAAAGGAAGTTTTTTGTGGTTGGTGCACTATTTGTAAGTGTATATTGTGTTTTTTATGTTGATTTAATTAAAAAAATAATAATAATTTTTTTTTTTTTTTTTATAAAAAATTCTTCTGCTACCCGGTACCAATCGGGCCACGGCCCGGTACCGCGGCCCGGTGGTTGGGGACCACTGACTTATAGCATATAACAGGGGGTCGGGAACCTTTTTGGCTGAGAGAGCCATACACCAAAGATTTTTTAAAGTATTTCCGTGAGAGCCATGTAATGTTTGTTTTTTTAACACTGAATACAACTATATGCGTGCATTTTTAGGAAAGACCATAATTTTTAGACTATAATAAGTCTCTTCTTCTTTTTAATACTCATTGTTATTCTGAGTATAACCAAAAATAAATAAAATACTTCTTACCATTAATGCGACTTCTTGAACAGATGCGGTAGAAACGTAGAATGGATGGATAAAAATGCATGAGAATGTTTTATATTTTGAACGTTATTTTTGACACTGTGATTACCAGCGGAATTATTAATTACTTATCATGTTAAGCAATGTCAGCTCAGATTTATCTGAGAGCCAGATGCAGTCATCAAAAGAGCCACATCGGGCTCTTGAGCCATAGGTTCCCTACCCCTGGCATATAAGAATATTCTATTACTGTTAAGCAAATTATGAACACGCCAAAACATGTGTCCTTTATCATAGCTACACGTGTGACAAAAAAGCGCGTGAACGTAAGTGGTATTCAGTGAGTTAATATGAATTAAATGCGCTGACAGTTCATTGCTCCTGCCAAATGAATTTCACTGAGTGGAGCGTATCACCACTCCAAGATGGCGGCCCCGCGTCTCGTCTGCGGCAATAGGCAGTAGCGCTCGATGCTGCGTACCCTTGTAAGATGTCTATGGTTATAACGTTAGCAGTGAGTTTACACCCTCACTGATTTAACTACACAGCAAATAAAAGTCACGTTACTCAGCCAATAAACGTTAGCTTACATTCATAACGTACCCTTCTTTGTGCAACTTCAAATGTCGAACGAAGTTGTAAATTGATGCGTCTCCGTCTGCAATCTTCCAACCGCTTGTTTTACATACGGCAATTCCTGTTTTGTTGACCAAGTCGTAGTTTTAATACCCGAACGAAACACTTCATGGCATAATTTTCTTCACTTATTCTTCTGTTGTTTGAAATCTCTTCTTCGTTGGTTTTCCTGCAATTTGATTGGGTGAATGCTATGTGACGAAAATAACGTGAATGTAATTTGATTGGCTGTTGTACTGACAGGTAGCGCACAGGCTGTCATCACACACATGTTGACAGACACGCATACACGATGGAAGATACGGAGCGCTCCTGAATAACTTTTTAATCGTTGGGTTTTGGGGAAAGTAGCAAGTCATGTCAAGTCAAAAGGCTCAAGTCTAAGTCAAGTCACAAGTCATTGATGTTAAAGTCTAAGTCGAGTTGCAAGTCTTTTTACATTCTGTCAAGTCGAGTCTAAAGTCATCAAATTGATGACTCAAGTCCGACTCGAGTCCAAGTCATGTGACTCGAGTCCACACCTCTGATACTAGGGGTGTCAAACGTACGGCCCGCGGGCCTAATACGGCCTAATGATGGCAAGATGAGTTTGTGAAGTATAAAAATGATCTGCAAATTTTTGTTACGCTTGCGTGGCATTGTGATGCCGGAGGTCGTCTTTTCAAGATGCAGAGCGATGTCAGGAAGCGGCTTGCAGGTGTGAATAAATTATTTATTCTAGTTGCAGAACAAAATATGCTCTGCGGTGCCCACGGCACGGAAAACAAAAGGGTAGCTAAAAGATGCTAGTATCAAAATGCAGACTATGAGCATAACCAAGAGCGTAACTTGTTGCACGGGAGCAAACAAGACCAACAGGCCGAGTGAGGCCAGCGTGTAAACTAAATAGCCCTCTGATTAGTGCCCGGGCAACAGGTGCGCGTCCCGAACACTAACCAGAGGCAGGTGACTGTAATCTGCCGTCATGGCAACTGAGACACACAAATTTAACAGGTGCTGAGAACACAAGTGAACTGAAAACATAAACAGAATATGATCCGGGCAGCGGATCATAACATTTTTTAATGAAAGAAGCTGCTGTTTTAAACGTATCGACTGGATGTCGCAATAGCAATTCAATTGTAACCCACGTCACACATGATACTATTTAAAGATGACATGTAAGCTGACTTTAAGCACCTTCTGGACTGGCTGCCGCTACTCCAATCAGCGCATGTGCAAGCAATCAGCTACTTCTTTTGAGGCTGGCAGCCGATCGCATCAGACTTTACACACAATACCTTCTTTCATTGTGAATGATTCACTCAACAGATAAGATAACGAAACGGTGAGATGCAAAGACTCAAGTCAAGATGATCAGTTGTGAGTTGCATGCAGCGCTAGCAGTTGGTTGACGGAGTGATGTGCACCCTGAATGTTGCGATCCGCTGCTCGGATCTTCACCGTTTGTTGTTTTGTTTCCTTGTTTTGTATCACTCACCGTCATTTGACTGCTTAGTTCCTGTTTTGTCTGTTTCCATGGTTTCTTATTAGTTTCACCTGCTACTCTCGGTTCTCGCACACCTGTTACATTTGATTACTGCCATGTATAAGCCTGCCCCTTTTCGTTATTCATTCTGGGATTCAAATTTGCTTACGTGCAACAGTACGACTGCGCTATTCAGAATTACTCACTAGCTTTCATGCTATATTTATTCCTTGTTCTTAGCTCTCATGCTAATTGTGTTTGTTTCACCTTTTTGTGCCTTCGTGCCAAGTTTAGTTTATCTGTTTGTCTACCTAGCCTTCCATGCTAGCACTTTTGTTTGCCTTTTGCTTAGCTCTAGTGTTTTTGTTCTTTAGTTCCTTTTTGTTACTTAAATAAATCATTTAATTTTACCTTTGCTGTGTTCATGTCGACGCATCCACAGGGGAACAAGTTCGGCAACAATATGCCAACCAGTCGTAATACTGAACTCCATTCTAAAAATGTGTGTTTCTACATTTGTTGTTTGTTCTATTTAATTTTAAGCTTAAATCTACCATGGTCACATTGGTTAAGTTTATGGTTATGTTACCTTGATTTTGGCTTTGAAGTTATTTTGATAATTGTTTTGTTACTATTGTTATTGTAATATTTGATTGATGATAAATAAATGTTTTGTGGCTAGGAAACGGTAAATTGATAAACCGCAGTAAAATTTCAGACGGTTAGTGATACCGTTTACATTTTTTATTACAGAAAAAACACATAATTTCTAATGCATTTTAGGCAACACTGCTTACTTCCTGGAAAGGGAGTCACAACACCGCCAGCGCATGCACGCTCGCGTCAATTGGCTTGAAATATGGCAGAAAGTCACTACACAGACTCTGCTGCGCAGAGTTCCTCTTGGAGTAAACAGAGCCGAGTGCTAAATTTAACTTCATTTTCCCTCACTAAATTTCCTTGTAATCTCTGCGTGCGTGCGTTTAAAAGCGCACTGCTGCTATTAAATGACAACAGGTGTGGACAATATTGGAGACAGACGGATTCGTCCCACGCTAAAATTTTACCGTGGAGGTGAAAAATATTTGATTTTGCTTTTATTTTCTCAATACATCGTCCTGTTGCTGTGACTGAGCATTAATGGCAGGATGAAACATGCAGCAGACGATTTGTAGGGAATGTAAACGTTGCCACAAGTTGTTTATAAAGTCTTGCCGTTTACTGGGAGGGTCACTCGTCCTTTATTTAACTGCTAACTTTGTCAGCGTTCCGATAACATCAACACTAGCTAAATTGTAAGTCATCTTTTTGAATAAAAGCAGGTTCTGAAGACACAAATTAAACGCAGGCTGTGAAGATTGTGTTTTAGATGCATCTCTCGGGTTTATTTTTGTTTGCCAAACTGTTGCGCTGAAACACATGGTGTTGTTGAAGAACAAAGCTTGTTTGTTAGACTTTATCTTTAATCGTCAACTTCTTTATGTTTTATATTTATATCAAAAAGTAAACACAATGTTTTTATATTTTGTGGGTTTGTTCATTTCACAAATGTATTACTTTAAACACCAATCATGTGACATCGCACTTTTATGGTGTATCGGTAATTCATATATGACATATTTCTGCTCAAACTCTTAATGGCTCTGTCCCAATACAGCATCTATGGGTACATTTACTTAAAAATAATACCTCTCTCTGTCAAAATATAAAAATGGAGATAAAATGCATAAGGTAATGACAAAAAGCTGACACGTTGATATTATTAATACACAAATATATAAATATTTGTCTTAAAATAAATGACTCACATTTATTTATAGCCTTTCTAGACTTCACAAATTACATGATGGCGTCACATTCACACCTCACACAGTTTTACCTAATAATAATCGTGATTTCACTATAATTAAAAATAATTGTATATATTATTTTGGCCTTAATCGTGCAGACCTATGTTTTATATTCTAGTTTCTTTAAAATAGCCACCCTTTGATCTGATTACTGCTTTGCACACTCTTGGCATTCTCTCGCTGAGTTTCAAGATGTAGTCACCTGAAATGGTTTTCACTTCACAGGTGTCATAGTTTTGATGCCTTCTGTGACAATCTAAAATATAAATAGACATGAAAATAAAGAAAACGCTTTTGGCCTGCACTTTACATTTTCAGAATATGCTTGCTCTATTTTTGATCAAAGTAAGACAAAGAAAACCATTTTAAAACTTGTTTTTATTTAAAAAATCATTATGCCATGATTTCAACAGTCCGGCCCGCATGGGAATAGATTTTCTTCCATGTGGCCCCTGAGCTAATATGAGTTTAACAACCTTGCTCCAAACAGAACTTTTATTGGGTTATTTTTTTATATTGGTCTTTTATTTAAGGAAAGCATACTGAAATGCCGTCATGGAAAACACACTATTAATAAGTAAACATATTTGTGCAGAAGCGTTAGCAGTAAAATCGGCATGCATGTGTTTACATTGTTTATGACAACTGAGGCTGTGATGCAGCAAACTGTCAAACTTATCACAACTTTTTTCTTAGTTTGCAATATGTTTTTAAGTATTTATTCCTTATTTGTTCAGTCCGTCACTGTGCTCATGACATAAGTTTTGTCTACATTTTGGACATTTTTGATTGCAACCTGGGGACGATTTGGGAACGACTTAATTTAATTTATTCAACAGCGGAGCCCGTTTAAGTCAGTCCTGCTTATGTCGCCAATCACTCTGTGTCGCAAAAGTTCCAGTCCACCGTGGTATTATTATTATTACGAGCTTGCACATAGTGGATATTTTTATCTTTCTCATTACAGCTAGGCCACAACATAACGATACTGTCTATTTTTTTTTTTATATTACTAGCCTCCAAAAGAAAGATACAGTATGTGCTTGTGCCAAAGCTTTATTATTATTGTAGTCCAAACATACAATAAATACTATCACAGCTTTTTAGTTAGATGAGAAAAATATCGTATTTTTGTCAGAAAGACGATGAGGAAAACAAATCAACTTTTTATTGGTGTCTATTATAAAGCAAATCACATTCCAGACTCACATTTGATACTTCAATGTGTCCTAAGGGAACTGTTCTTTGTTCCTGGACTGGTTTTAAATAGCAGGCAAACACCACTGCCACTTATTGCTCAAGCCCTGAACCACAGCTTAAAACTTACAATACAATGACTCCTACTGTATTACTATACGTGGGGCCTGATCTACTAAGATCCAAATACCACGTGCTAAACAGCATGTGCAATCTATAAAATGTCATGTACTATTAGTGGGTGTGTTGCTTGTGATCTACTAAGACTGCGTGTACAATTGAAAAGTGTTGCTGACCGTGTTATTTAAAGGAGGTTATTGCATGTACTTTTGGAATTATATGGCCTACTCCAGGGGTGTCAAACTAGTTTTAGCTTAGGGTCTGCAAAGAGGAAAATGTATTCCCAATTAGGCCGGAATGGTAAAATACTGGCTTGATAATTTAAAAACTAAGACAACTTTAGATTGTTAACTTTGTTCTACTTTGGCCAAAAATCCAACAGGCACATTCTGAAAATGTACACATCACAGATATTCTTCATGGCAAAACACTTCTGAGGAAAAAACTGTGCAGTTTCAAAAACATCAGGAAGATGTTTTTGAAACAAACTAAGACGTTATCACAGTGTATTTAGGAAAGCATTAAACTTCAACCTCTTCTTGTCGGCAGTTCACCATTAAAGATCTGTTTGAAAAAGCAATCGAATGTTTTGTCAAACCGCCGTTTTGGTGACATCAGCAACGGCCACAACACATTCATTTATCATCATTAGTACATCAAATGTTACGACTATAATATCAACAAAACAATGATCAAATAGACACTTTATCCGAAATCAAGTTAACATAACTCCAAACTTAATCAATAAGAACATGCTTGATGTATGCATAAAATAAAATAGAACAAACAACAAATGTTGACACACACATTTTTACATTGGAGTTCAGGGTGCACATCGAGCCGTCAACCAATTGCAAGTGTTGCACGGAACACTTAACTACAAAGATGATGGTCATGTTGACTTAAGTCATCGCATCTTACCGTTTCTTTATTTTATCCTTTGATTGGAAAATTTACAATTAAAGAAGGTATTGTGCATTGCCACAGTTTTAGTCCGTCACCATCTGCTGCCAGACACCAAAGGAGCAGCCAATCGATTGCACTTGCGCTGATTGGAGTAGCGGATTACACTTGAATTGCTATAGCGACATCCAGTGGACACATTTGAAACAGCAGTTTCTTTCATTAAGAAACTTGCAGCTCATTTTTATACTTAGCTAGTTCATCCTGCGAGCTGCGGGCTGGATTTAACCTGTTCACAGGCCTAATACCACCCACAGGCCGCACGTTTGACACCCCTTCCCTACACATTCATGTTATCATGCTCTCCAACCTGTATGCAATGTTGTTAATATAGCAGTGCGCATATATAATATGTAACACCTTTTCTGCAAAATGGAATCACAATTTATAGACAACAGAAACTATTTTTATAAACGCTATTGGTTCGGACTGCAGGGAGGATGTGCGCCATCTCAACAGCAGCACATGCAACTGGAATGATCCAGGCACCAGAAAATACATATTGAAATATTTGTATTTTTTCAAATAGAGATATATTTTAACAATATATCTATATTATAATAATATACAACAGGGGTCGGGAACCTTTTTGGCTGAGAGAGCCATGGAAGCAAAATATTTTAAAAAGTATTTCCGTGAGAGCCAAATAATGTTTTTTAAACATTGAATACAACTAAATGTGTGCATTTTTATGTAAAACCAACATTAGGGTATAACACGTATGTTTTTCTTTTTAATAACATTTTTATTCTGAAGCTAACTAATAATGGATAAAATACTTCTTACCATTCTTGACTTCTTGAACAGGTGCGGTAGAACAGTCTTTTTCAACCACTGTGCCGTGAGATACAGTCTGGTGTGCCGTGGGAGATTATCTAATGTCACCTATATGGGTTAAAAATATTTTTTGCAAACCAGTGATTACAGTCTGAAAATGATGTGGTGTTGTTGAGTGGTCGGTGCTGTCTAGAGCTAATTGCTTTGTAGATGTCGGAAACAGCGGGAGGCAGGGTGCAGGTAAAAAAAAAAGGTGTCTAAATCTTAAACCAACAATAAACAAAAGGTGAGTGCCCCTAAGAAAAGGCATTAAAGCTTAGGGAAGGCTATGCAGAGCAAAACTAAAAACGAACTGGCTACAAAGTAAAAAAAAAAACAGAATGCTGGACGACAGCAAAGACTTACTATGGAGCAAAGACAATGTACATCCGAACATGACATGACAATCGACAATGTCCCCACAAAGAAGGATAAAAACGATCTGAAATATTCTTGAATGCTAAAACAAAGTAGATGTGGGAAGTAGCGCTCAAAGGAAGACATGAAACTGCTACAGGAAAATACCAAAAAAAGAGAAAAAGCAAACAAAATAAGAGCACAAGACAAGAACCAAAACACTACACACAGGAAAACAGCAAACAACTCAAAATAAGTCACGGCGTGATGTGACAGGTGGTGACAGTACATCTACTTTGAGAAAAGAGCTATATTGATGAATGCATGGTTATGGTTTAAAGTCCTATCCAACAATTGTGACAACGACTTTTTACCGTCAACTGAGTTTCGTGTTTAATACATTTCTGCTGGTGGTGTGCCTCTGGATTTTTTAAACGCAAAAAATGTGCCTTGGCTCAAAAAAAGTTGAGAAACACTTCGGTAGAAAACGGATGGAGGGATAAAAATGCATGAGAATTTTTTACATTTTGAACGTTATTTTTAACGCTGATTACGAGTGGAATTATTCATTACTAATTGTGTTAAGCAATGTAAGATAAGATTAATCTGAGAGCCAGCTGCAGTCATCAAAAGAGCCACATCTGGCTCTAGAGCCATAGGTTCCCTACCCCTGATATACAAAGATAAAAAGATATAAAAAGAACGGCATTATTTCTATCAGCCCTCTAAAAGACAAGCCATCCAGCAGCTATAACAATACATTGCTGAATAAAAAATTTAAAAACATTCATTAGTTATTTTACTAACATCTAGAACAAATAATGTAGATAAGGCCTAATAAACTGGCAGCCCGCGAGCCACATATGATTTTCATTTGGCTCGCCAACCATCACCCAAATAGACTTGATGTAACCATTCAAACAAGGGTCGCTTGTGTATGCAGTGCTCCCGCTGCCCTGCAGGGAGATGCAGCGAGGCATATGTGTCACAATGAAGCAGGGGTGAGAATAAGACTACTCATTCAAGCCAAAAATGGCACGATCATATCTGGAAAAAAAGAAAAAGAGAGAGGAAATCTGGCTTTTAACAGTGACTGCACAAGTACAGAATAATTGACAATGCAATGGGAAAGCTGATGTGTTTACTTTGCGATGAAGTAAACACAAAAAGTAATTAAACCGACGGAGAAACTTTCTAAGAAACATCCACATTTTAATGAGACAGTTTACGTCCGGGCCGTGAGCCCTTGAACTCTTGAAACTGTGACCCTCTTTATTTAGTTGTTGGATAAACCCTCCTAAATATTTTGTATTTGTTAAAAAAAAAAAAAAAAAAATATATATGTATATACCTGTATATATATATATATATATATATATATATATATATATATATATATATATATATATATGTATATATATATATATATATATATATATATATATATATCTATATATGTACAGGTATATACATATATATTTTATATATATCTATATCTATATATATACTGTATATATATACTTTTTCATTTTTAAATTAATGTATATATATATATATATATATATATATATATATATATATATATATATATATATTTTTTTTTTTTTTTTTTTTTTTTTTTTTTTTTTTTAATACAAAAAAGGGCTATCCAAATCACTGCCGTTGTTTCCTTGGGCAAGACACTTCACCCTTAACCCCAGTGGCCCTCACACTGGTGATAGGTGGTGGTCGGAGGTAGCTTACCACCACCGACGTATGAGTGTGGAGTGAATGAATGATGGGTTCTCTCTTGTCTGTGAGCGCTTTGAGTATTTAGTTGACAGAAAAGTTCTATATAAATCTAATGAATTATTATTAGTTCAATGTAGGGTTGTACGGTATACCGGTATTACTTTAGTACTGTGATACTAATGAATCATATTCGGTACCATATCACCGTCGTGTCATTGCTGGTTTACGAGCAGACGAGCATGTTCGGTATCGCACAATCACGGAGTACTTACAAACAGACACAGTGTGTAGACAGAAAAGGGAGAACCGAAGCATTTTGGCTTAAAAACTAATGATAAAGGTGAAGTTATAACACTGAAACACCTACCGGAAAAGGATTTTTAAGACATGGCTAGCGAGCCAGCGGCTAAAGTACAGCCTTAGTCAGAAATGTTTTAGCTACTTCTAAATCCTTAATCTTCGCCTCCATGGCGACAAATAAAGTAAGTTCCTTACAAGTATCATCCCTGCAGAACGAGGAATCGCTAAACATGCTTCACTACACTACTTATACCAAGTAGAGGAGCGTATGTAGTCGATACTACTATGATTACGTCAATATTTTTTGGCACCACAACATCTTTTTTAATTTTAGAAAAAATGTATACAGCGTGGTGTCACAGGGGTTAGTGCATGTGCCTCACAATACGAAGGTCCTGAGTTGTCCTGGGTTCAACCCCGGGCTCCGGATCTTTCTGTGTGGAGTTTGCATGTTCTCCCCGTGACTGCGTGGGTTCCCTCCGGATACTCCAGCTTCCTCCCTCCGCCAAAAACATGCACCTCGGGATAGGTTGATTGGCAACACTAAAGTGGCCCTCGTGTGTGTATGTGAGTGTGAATGTTGTCTGTCTATCTGTGTTGGCCCTGCAATGAGGTGGCGACTTGTCCAGGGTGTACTCCGCCTTCCGCCCGAATGCAGCTGAAATAGGCTCCAGTGATACCCTGCGACCCTGAACGGGACAAGCGGTAGAAAATGGAAGGATGGAAGGATGGGTGAATGTTTATAAATTCAGGAAATTCGCTCTGGACACATGAGTACCTAACTTATGACCATTGTATGATCCTGTAACGACTTGGTATCGGATTGATACCCAAATTTGTGGTATCATTCATAACTAATGTAAAGTATCCAAACAACAGAAGAATAAGTGATTATTAAATTTGAACAGAAGTAAGCAACTATTAACAGTAAATGACCAAGTAGACTAATAAAACAATTTTGACAACTAATAGTATTTTCTGTTGAAATTGTTAGACGCATCATACAAGTAAAGTGCAGCCGAGCGCCAACCCTGGTGTCGGCCGTGGTTATTAAAAATTAATCACACAACGCAAAGGAAAATACACATATACATGTAGAAATGTGTACAATTTTGTGGGCCTGAATCAGGGGTCAGCAACCAAAAATGCTGAAAGATCCATATCGGATCAAAATACAAAAAAAAAAAAAATTTGTCTTGTGCCGCCAAAAATTAAAAGTCTTATTCTTCTTCCCCCAAACACGACGAGTTGAGTTTATACCAAAATGGATACATGGACGATACAGCAGAGGATTAGGAGAATGTCATGTGGTCAGATGAAACCAAAAAAGAACTTTTTGGTCTAAACTCAACTTGTCGTGTTTGGAGGAAGAATAATACTGAGTTGCATCGCAAAAACACCAAACCTACTGTGAAGCATGGGGGTGGAAACATCATGCTTTGGGGCTGTTTTTCTGCTAAAGGGACAGGACGATTGATCCGTGTTAAGGAAAGAATGAAAGGGGCCATGTATCGTGAGATTTTGAGCCAAAACCTCCTTCCATCAGTGAGAGCTTTGAATGGTTGACCAAATACTTATTTTCCACCATAATTTATAAATAAATTCTTTAAAGTTCCTACAATGTGAATGTTTGGATTTTTTTTCACATTCTGTCTCTCACAGTTGAAGTGTACCTATGATGAAAATTACAGACCTCTGTCATCATTTTAAGTGGGAGAACTTGCACAATCGGTTCTGACTAAATACTTTTTTGCCCAACTGTAAGTCTTATAATGAAGGCAACACATGATGTAAGTGTCTATATTATCTATATTACCCTTTTATCAAAATGACTGTGTCACAGGCTGACACAAATCTTTGTTGACAGAAATTGACTTTTTTTTTACTTGAAATGTAATATTTATCATACAAAGTAAAACGGAGGCTTTTCAGAGGGTGATGTTACTCCTGGAAATTACTGTCTTAGAACGGCCAAAGGTATAGATGTGTGTGTCCAAGTTAAAGTAAACAACAGGCCGGCATCTTGTCATGGATTTATTCCGATCTTTGCAAGATGGGTAACGTTTGCTGTTATCTTGAACAACATGGCACACAAACAGCTATCAAACCTGCAGCCATTATTACATACAGATAATGTGTTATACGGCATGCAAATATGAATTAAATACAAAGAGCAAGTAAAGGAAATTAAATGTGCTCAAATATACCTACAAACTAGGCATAAGGATGCAATACGTACATACAGCTATCTTAATAGCATGTTCGCATTGATTAGCTTGCTGTCATGCACTGACCAAATATGCCTGATTGGCACACCACACAAGTCAATAACAACAAAGCTCACGTTTGTGCATTCACACACAGCATAACAAGTTTTGTGGACAAAATGTTTTACACAGTGGCATAAAATATTTTGGGGCAGCTTCAGAGAAAGTTATACATGTAAACAAACTGTTGCATCACAGTCCACACAACTACGGTGTTCAAGGACCGCCGGAATAAGTAGGAAAAAACGGCGCTCGCCAAATACTCTCATCAGTGAAGCATAAACACAAGCATATTAAACAGTCGGCTTTCTGACAGTTAGGAAGATTTGTGTCATGTTTGTCCTTCGACAGAAACCATATTAAAAGAAAACATTTATTTTTACCCCCATCTTTTTCCCTTTTCATACATTTTTGAAAAAGCTCCAGGGACCCACTCTCGAGCCGCGGGTTGCCGACTTTTGGCCTAAATGAAGTATTTTCAAGCATCAAAGTGGCTGTATAAACTAAAAATATCAATACTGTATTAGTAATGCCCACTAGAGCAGACCAAACCTATCAGAGCTTACTTTTAAGTGCGTTTATAAGCTAAAATGTAGATTGTTACATTATCTGCTTTAGTCAGATGAAATACAAGCTTATCAGAAAAAAGACGGTAGAGAGGAAGTGTACTTCTTCTAACACCAATCACACACTTCCGGCTTCACAATAATAGAGCCACACGTCACAACTGGTCTAACTAAAATTAAAAATCGTCCTACACTAAGATCATGCTATTTCAAATATATTTTTTAATCAACTCTGTGATGTTTTTGACTAAACAAATGTTTTCTGGCATATTGAAATACAGTGTATATTCTTTTATAACCTGCTCTGATTAATATTTTGCAATTACAGAATGTTTAGCAGGCTGAATATTACACTATATTGATAAAGAGGCAAGGTTAAAACATTGCCATTTACTACAACATGTACGGTACAGAATATTTTGAAGCATTTCGGGCTCCAGTACTCTGGAATGCCCTCCCGGTAAAAGTTCGGGATGCCACCTCAGTAGAAGCATTTAAGTCTCACCTTAAAACTCATTTGTATACTCTATCCTTTAAATAGACTCCCTTTTTAGACCAGTTGATCTGCCGTTTCTTTTCTTTTTCTCCTATGTCCCACTCTCCCTTGTGGAGGGGGTCCGGTCCGATCCGGTGGCCATGTACTGCTCGCCTGTGTATCGGCTGGGGACATCTCTGCGCTGCTGATCCGCCTCCGCTTGGAATGTTTTCCTGCTGGCTCCGCTGTGAACGGGACTCTCGCTGCTGTGTTGGATCCGCTTTGGACTGGACTCTTGCGACTGTGTTGGATCCATTATGGATTGAACTTTCACAGTATCATGTTAGACCCGCTCGACATCCATTGCTTTCCTTCTCTCCAAGGTTCTCATAGTCGTCATTGTCACCGACGTCCCACTGGGTGTGAGTTTTCCTTGCCCTTATGTGGGCCTACCGAGGATGTGGTAGTGGTTTGTGCAGCCCTTTGAGACACTAGTGATTTAGGGCTATATAAGTAAACATTGATTGATTGATTGATTTATTTTTTCGGGTAGTAATATCACAGATTACATTAACAAACATATTTGACATCCATGAGCATAACAATCCACACTTTGGTATTAATGTGCGAAACTAACATCTCAATGTGGAGTAGCTCCTCCACTGAATGCAAGTGCTCTTATACAGCAGGAATACAAATTATGTATTCCTACAAAATACAACATTTGTCAAGATGGCAATGCACTGCAGGTAACTGTTTTAATTGTCATTAAATGCGTGTTTGTGTTTTTTGTGCTGAGTTGTTCAAAAAAGCATATTGTTTAAACATCATTTCTTTAAAACACACACATTTTTAAACTGGAAAACTGTCTGTCTAGTGTACACTTATTAGTGATGAAAAATCGTATCCATCTGTAATTATTCACGGTTCATTTTGAGTTAAATCTGAGGTTAGTGATGAAAAATCGTATCTCTCTGTGATTAATCGCAGTTAATTTTGAGTTCGCTATGAGCAAACTAATTTAATTGTTTGACGTCACTAGTTAAAACCCTATTTAAAAGGTAGTAAATCATTTTTTTATGTTCCAGCTCAGTAATTCTACGCCAATGAATCACTGAATTAAATATTCAAACACAGTGTTACTGGTCACACTTTGTGTAATGTTAGATTGGACAAAATATTACATATACTTGTTAAATAAGACCACAGGCTTGTTTTTAATTAATATTTAGGCCTATTAGTATATTGTATTTCAATGTTGGTCATATAGTGGTACTTGGAGAACCAAGAATTTTCTGAGGTCGTACTTGGTGCAAAAAAGTTTGAGAAATACTGCTCTAGCTATGACAATATTTGATATATAATAACCATTCCGACTTCACTGAAATGTGAAGTAATGTTTTGTTCAGGAGAGAACACACATAAGCTAATACCAGTAACCGTAGAAATGAACAAATTAAAAAGATGGTTTGACAAAAACATACTATCCTTAAACCTCAGTAAAACTAAAATAAAGATTTTTGGTAACAGTAGAAGGGAATGTCAAACAAATACAAATAGACAGAATAGAAATTGAAATAGGAAATTAAACCAAATTTCTAAGTATAATGATTGATTATAAAATTAACTGGAAATCTCATAAAGAAATTTACAACATAAGGTGGCAAGAAACACATCAATAATGAATAAAGCTAAATATGCATTTGACCAAGAATCACTCTATATTATCTACTGCTCGCTAGTGATACCATATCTGAGTTATTGTGCAGAAATATGGGGAAATAACTACAGAAGTGCACTTAATTCATAACCGTGTCACAAAAAAGATCAATTAGAATAATACATAACGTTGGCTATGGAGAACATTTAAACCCTTTTATTTATTGAATCGAAAATTATGAAATTCCACCACATAGTGAATTTGCAAACAGCTAAAATTATGCACAAAGCAAACTATAACCTGCTACCCAAGAATGTACGACAATTATTCCCAACAAAAGAGGATAAATATAACCTTGGAGAAAAATGTAATATAAAACATTTGCATGCACGTACAACACTTAAGACCTTCTGTATGTGTGGCAAGCAATGTCATGATGTTGTTTTATAAGGCAAACATTGAAACATCCGTTTTGGCATCTCCATATTGTTTGGAAATCTGTCTGTCAAACCCAAAACCCAACTTCAAAACCTTATCAAGAGGGCTGGTAAAAGAATTGGCATGCAGCCCCCTTGCTCCCTTCAAGAAATATTCAACAAAACCGTGAGGAAGCAGGGTCTTAAAATCACCCGTGATTGATGCCAAATGGTAAATTGTACAGAACAGCAACATACTAACTCAATCAAAGCACTTAACAACAGAAAACTACTGTAATAACCGGATGCAATAATAAGGAGTGCAATATTTGGATAGTGCAATACGGGAGGTGTGCAATACGGGGGGAGTGTAATGTGTGATCTTATAACTAACTGATATACCTGCGCACTGTTCACTGTCTTCACTGTATTGTCGGATGAACTGTATGTACGTATTTATGTATGTATGTATGTATGTATGTATGTATGTAAAATGCTGTGTCTTGATGTACAAGACAAATTTCTCCTCAGAGACAATGAAACTAATAATTTTGTGTAATTAAATTATGGAATGGATTAGGAAAACAATGTGCTTTTATGATCCTATTTAAGAAACTCTTCAAACGTACGAAGAAGAAGAACCATGATAAAAATTCTGAATTAATTGATAATCATATTTATCTCACCATATGAAATACAACTTACTGCACTAATTAATATATATTTATTTATTTTTTATGTTATTACTTATGGAGTATTTTTGAATCTGAACGTTAAAAGTTAAAGGACCACTGATTGTCACACACACACTAGGTGAAACACTGTGGTGAAATAACCCTCTGCATTTGACCCAACCCCTTGTACCACCTCCTGGGAAGTGAGGGGAGCACTGAGCAGCAGCTGCGCTCGGGAATCATTTTGGTGATTTAACGCCCAATTCCAACCCTTGATGCTGGGTGCCAAGCAAGGGGTTTGAACTCACGAATTACCGATCTCAGGGCGGACACTCTAACCCAGGGGTGTCAAACTAATTTTAGATCGGGGGCCTCATGGAGAAAAATCTACTCCCAAGCAGCACGATAACTTAAAAATAAAGATATCTTCAGATTGTTTTCTTGGTTTGAAAATAGAACAAGCAAATTCTGAAAAATTAAAAATCATAATGTTGTTGATTTGTTTTTTTACACTTACATGTATCTTTATTTGTAATGTTTTATTCTTTCTGAATACATTATTTGATAATGTTCATCAGTCAACTCATTGGTGTTAATTTTCAATCTATCACGATAGAAAAATTATATCAAAATCAAATTACAGGATCTTATTTATGGAGTTTGCTGGTTTTCCTCAAATGGTGCACTAACATCATGTGGTTATTGTTTTTCACATTTGTAGCATCATTTACAAAGATACAAATAATTGCTATTTTGTCATCTAGTGGACACATTTAAAACAACAGTTTGTTTCATTCCAAAATGTTGGTTCATTTTTATACTTAGCAAACTCATCCCGCGGGCCGGATAAAACCTGTTCGTGGGCCTGATCCGGCCCGCGGGCCTTACATTTGACACCCCTGCTCTAACCACAAGATTACTGAGCAGGTTTGCTCATTTAGCAAATGCTATGTAAAGGAGAAGGAGTAGGAATAAATAAACTCCGCTTCTTTTTTGTTTAAAAGATAAACTGTAAATAGTGATGTACCATGTTGTCGGGATGGGCGATATATCGATATACACGATATATCGCGGGTTTGTCTCTGTGCGATATAGAAAATGACTTTATCGTAATATTCGAGTATGCGTTCTCACACACTTGCTTTGAGCTGCGGGCATTACACTACAGGCTCTTCTCACTCTTTCCTGTCTCTCCTTCTCACGGACAAGCAGGCGCACAAACTTACACACTTCACATACTGCCATGTCATACGTCACATACGTATACGCCCTCGCCCAGCAGAGAGGTAGCAGCATAGGTAACGTTAGCTGTGAT
Organism: Nerophis ophidion; assembly: GCF_033978795.1. Taxonomy (NCBI): domain Eukaryota; kingdom Metazoa; phylum Chordata; class Actinopteri; order Syngnathiformes; family Syngnathidae; genus Nerophis; species Nerophis ophidion. Next base: position 26,715,153 of record NC_084632.1, on the reverse strand, counting down.
GCTAACGTAGCCGTGCGAGTGTTAATACGAGAGAAAGAAGGTGCGGATCTGGTAACAAATGAAGGAAGACTTAATTCCCTAATAAAAACAGCAGGGGGTTCCATTGTCTGGCGGTGGTTCGGTTCAAGTGGGAATATGTCGAACAGACAACCGTAATTTGTCAAGTGGGGGGCAAAAGCGTTGCTATAAAAAGTAGCATTACTGCTAATATGTAGCATCATTTGAAAAGTCACTCGCTAGAGAATGAGGAGAATTTCATAACGTCCGTAGTAACCTGCCACATTTGATTTCCTGTTATACAGTTTATTTTTATTTGACACTTAAAATGTCTCTGACAATCTTGCACTTTCTGTTTTGGAAATGACATGAATGTTTGTGCCATTGCTTAACAACTTTAATAAATACACTTTTGGTCAATTGACTTAGTTGTGATTTCCCTCTCTGCATTAAAGTTTAAAAGTAGCATATATGAATGCAGTAAGAAGAAGAATGTTTTAATGTATACACATAGAATCATCATACTGCTGGGATTATATGCATCAAGTGTTCATTCAAGGCCAAAGCAAAATATCGTAATATATATCGTAGGGCTGGGCGATGTATTGACATAAACGATATATCGCAGGTTTGTCTCTGTACGATATAGAAAATGACTATATCGTAATATTCGATTATATGTTCTCCCACACTTGCTTTTAGCTGTATATACAGTATATGCATGTATATACATACATGCATATACTGTATATATATATGGCGTATCTCACTCCTTGTGTCACCTTCTCACAGAGATATAAAACAAGCCCGCCTTGTTACATACGTCACATACTGTCAAGCATGTAGCGTCACACGCTCTCGCCGAGAGCTAACGTTATCATGGCTAACGTTAGCTGAGGCAGGTCGAGTTGCTGTTAGCTGCGTACATTACACAACAGGCGTGTTTCTCAGTCGTCCTCGTCTCTCATTCTCACAGAGACGGAAAACAAGCCCGCCTTCTTACATACGTCACATACTCTCGCGAGTGTAGCAGCATGACTAACGTTTGCTGAGGCAGGTCGAGCGGAGCGGAGCTTGTGACATTACAAGAGAGAGAAGGTGCGAAACTGATCACAAATGGAGGAAGAACAATAAATGCCCATAATAAAGAGCAGGGGGTCCATCATCTGGTGGTGGTTTGGCTTTAAGTGGGAAGATATTCAGCAGACAACAGCAATATGCAAAGTATGCAGCAGATGTGTTACTACCAAAAGGTAGCAACACTATTAATTTGTTCTTTCATTTAAAAAGTCACCCGCGAGAGAATGAAGAGTATTTAATAAATACACTTTTGGTCAATTGACTTAGTTGTGATTTCCCTCTCTGCATGAAAGTTTAAAAGTAGCATATATTAATGCAGTATGAAGAAGAATGTTTTATTGTAGACACATAGAATCATCATACTGATGGGATTATATGCATCAAGTGTTCATTCAAGGCTAAGGCAAAATATCGTAATATATATCGTATATCGCAATATGGCATAAAGATATCGCGATATTGATAAAAGCCAATATCGCCCTGCCCTAATATATCGTATATATAGCCTAAAAATATCGAGATATTAAAAAAAAGGCCATATTGCCCAGCCCTACCATGTTGTAATTGTAGGCATGTTCAGAATAAACTCAACCTCAACTCAACGTGTTTGTGTCATGTCCGGAACCAATTAACCGCGATAAACGAGGGACCGCTGCTCGTTTCTTTGTAAAGTCAATGGAACAGTTCACGCCTTGACTTGCTTTGCTGTTGCTGTAGTTGTGCGTGCGCGTCCGCGCGCGTGCTTAGCCGAGTGCGACCGAGACGACGCGCCCCTCTGACGCGTAAACATACGTCCTCCTTCCATCTTCCTCCTTCCTCCTCCTCATCGGGACACACATGGGAGGAGACGCTCCCGCTGAATTCAGAAGAACGCTGACACATTCGCCTGTTGAAGGTTCTTTTTTTAATTTTTTTATCTTCCATCCTTTTTTGCTGCATTTTGGGATTGTTTTGCACGGACGCGCTGCAGGGACCGTGCGTGTCATTTATGTAGTGGAGGAGACACGGGCTGGATTTTATAAACCCTCGCCGGACCGATGAGCTCATCTTCGTGCTCTTGCGTATTTACGGGGGCGTTAAGGATGCGGCTGGTGGACTGGGTCAAGGTACCTGCTGTCTTCGAATCACACCGGCTTGGTTCGTCGGTCTGATCCCGTCCAAGTCTGTGTGTCCACGAGGACCACGACTGTGCGTGAATCTTTTTTTTAATATTTTTTTTAATTTTTTATTCCCCCCCCCCCCTGCACATTGGATCCGACACCTGCAGCAGACAGGATGGATAACTATTCTACTTTGCAACGTAAGGATGCACATACAGTTTATTGCATGCATAATGAAACATTATATCATTTTATATTAACACCTTCAAGGCCTTTTTTGGAGCATCATGACTGCAGGAAGATTGTGTTTGACGTGTTGCGGTGTCAGTGTATCCCCTAAGCAACACACACACACACACACACACACACACACACACACACACACACACACACACACACACACACACACACACAGTACTTTATTGCACTTGTTCAAGTTCAGCACATTCATACTGTCCAGGTAATGTTTCGCAGTTTATGTTCCTGCATGGTGAGACACACACACACAATGCTTGTATTTGTCACCTTCTTGAGACCTCTGAAGAATTCCTACCTTATTAGGACCACCCTTTCTAGCCATATAAAGATTGTTTTTTACAACATGATTAATATATACATACTATGAAAATATAAAAAAGGTAAGCCTTAAGTCAATTTAATTTATTTTTTTTAATTAGTTTTCAATCTTCATTATTTACTCTGTCATTACAGTATGTCTGTGTATACATTAATTATATTTATTTATTTGTTTTAATTAATTTTGGCCAAAGGGGTTACATTTCAATTTCTTACACACAATCGTTATTACACATTTTGACCAGAGGGGGAGCACTTTTAAAACCGACACAGTCAAATCGAAAAATCCCTCCTTTTTGGGCTCACCCTAATTTTGATAGTTTTCATCACCAGGGCTGCAAATGAGACATTCTCTACTAGATTCAATGGTTTTCAGTATTGGGACCATGATTTCGGTCCTAACTTGTTCACCGGTCCTTATATGGAAGGTACTTTTTCCTTGTTGATGTCTCAAGAAGGGTAGACATACAAGAAAACACACACACACACACACACATTCGTGTATTTGTTACCTTGTTGAGACCTCTGAAAAATGCCTCACTTTAGGACCAACCGTTCTACATACATAAAGATTTGTTTTTACAAAATTAGTAATATATACATACCAAGCATGTATAAAAAAAGCTTGTGAAAAATAAGTTGGAATTTCACAAGAAAAAGTCACAATTTGACAAGAAAAGCTTAGAATTTTGGACGTATTATAATAAAAGTTGAAAATTAACTCAACGCAAGTCAAACTTTTACAAGAAAGACAGAACGTTTGTGCAATATAATAAAAGTAGGAATGTTACTCAATAACAGTCACAATTTTACAAGAAAACTTGAACATTTTGGCAATATTATAATAATAATCAGAATTTTACTGGGCAAAATTATGACAAAATTCACAATTATGTTCAAAATATGTCACTATTTTACAAGAACAACAAAAAAAGGCAATATTGTAATAAAAGACAGATTTTGCATTAAAAAGTAATAATTTTACATAAAAATGCAATAACTTTACAAGAAAATATTGCAATATTACAGAAACAGAAAGAATATGAGAAATTGTTCCCCATTGTGAAAAAGACTGCTTTTATAGTTACTATTATATATATATATATATATATATATATATATATATATGTATATATATATATATTTTTTTTGTTTTGTTTGTTTTTTGTTTGTTTGTTTGTGATTGTTTTTTAATCTTCACTATTTACTTAAAGTTATTAAGTTATACATTATGTCTCTGTATATATATATATATATATATATATATATATATATATATATATATATATATATATATATATATATATAGGGTTCCCTCAATCGTCAGGAAAGATAAATCTCCTGACGATTGAGGGAACCCCTCATGAAACAGTTCTGTAGAGATGAAGTAGTCTTGTGATTTTTCCTACACGGTATAGCTCGATTGGTAGAGTGGCCGTGTCAGCAACTTGAGGGTTGCAGGTTCGATTCCCGCTTTCGCCATCCTAGTCACTGCCATTGTGTCCTTGGGCAAGACACTTTACCCACCTGCTCCCAGTGCCACCCACACTGGTTTATATGTAAAAAATTAGATATTGGGTTTCACTTTGTAAAGCGCTTTGAGTCACTAGAGAAAAAGCGCTATATAATTCACTTCACTTCACATATTGCGCTCTACCACGGTATCGAGCACTATTCTCTGGATAATCCAATCAAGATACATGGATATGTATATATATATATATATATATATATATATATATATATATATGTCCATCCATCCATCCATCCTTACCTCATCGATCCATTTCCTACCACTTATTCCCTTTGGGGTGATGGGGGCGCTGGTGCCTATATATATATATATATATAGGCGCGCAGTGGGAGAGTGCCCGTGCGCAACCCGAGGGTCACTGGTTCAAATCCCACCTAGAACCAACCTCGTCACGTCCGTTGTGTCCTGAGCAAGACACTTCACCCTTGCTCCTGATGGGTGCTGGTTGACACCTTGCATGGCAGCTCCCTCCATCAGTGTGTGAATGTGTGTGTGAATGGGTAAATGTGGAAGTAGTGTCAAAGCGCTTTGAGTACCTTGAAGGTAGAAAAGCGCTATACAAGTACAACCCATTATATATATATATATATATATATATATATATATATACCATATATATACCATATATATATACCATACATATATATATATATTCATACATACATACATGCATATACTGTACATATATATATATATATACATACATGCATATACTGTACATATATATACATACATGCATATACTGTATATATATATATATATACATACATCCATATATGCATATACTGTACATATATAAATACATACATACATACATGCATATACTGTACATATATATATACATATATATATGTATATATATATATGTATATATATATATATATATGTATATATATATATATATATATATATATATATATATATGTACCCACCTTCCGCCAGATTGTAGCTGAGATAGGCGCCAGCGCCCTCCCGTGACCCCAAAAGGGAATAAGCGGTAGAAAATATATATATATATATATATATATATGTATATATATATATATATATACATATATATATATATATATATATATATGTATATATATATATATATATATACTGGCCAAAGAGGGCACATTTCAATTTCTTACACACACTTGTTAATACATGTGTTGGCCAGAGGGGGAGCACTTCAAATTTGTACACGCACGCGCTATTTCATAAGTCGACTTTTAAAACCGGGCACCACGGTAGTACACGTGCCTCAGAATACGAAGGCCCATGAGTTAAATCCTGGGCTCGGGATCTTTCTGTGTGGAGTTTGCATGTTCTCCCCGTGACTCCGTGGCTTCCCTCTGGGTACTCCGGCTTACTCCCACCTCCAAAAACATGCACCTGAGGATAGGTTGGTTGGGAACACTAAAAATTGCAGATGAGGAGGCAACTTGTCCAGGGTGTACGCCACCTTCCGCCCGAATGCAGCTGGGATAGGCTTCAGCACCCCCCGCGACCCCAAAAGGGACAATCGGTAGAAAATGGATGGATGGACTTTTAAAACCGACACAGTGAATTTGAAAAATCCCTCCGTTTTGGGACCACCCTAAATTAGATGGATTTCACCGCCACAGGTTGCAAATTAGACGTTCTCTATTAGATGCAGTAGTTGTCCGTATTGGGACCACGATTTCGATCTTAACTTGTTTACCGGACCTCCTATGGAAGGTACTTTTTCCTTGTTGATATCTCAAGAAGGGTAGAAATAGAAGAACACACATAGACACACAGCAGCAGCACAATGCAGTATGTCTCTTTGACTTGGATGCCACTAAAGCAACAAGCACAAAAGCGGCCTACTATTTAAAGGGAATGTTTCATTGCAACACATTTCAAAGCTCCTCTGTCTGCTCCGCCTCGTTGATGGTGGCTATTAATACATATTGTCCAGCTGGGCTCTTTTGCAACTTGCTTCTAAACTGCCTCATTTTGTATCAATGTTGTAGTTTTGGGATGCTTTCTTCATTCACTGCCATGTGTCAGTAATTTGCAGCATCATTGACTGTAAAAAAGTAACTTTTTGGATGCCCTTGAGCCATAATCACGTGTTTACCTTATTTGTCATCCTTAATGCATGTGCATTTAATTATTATAGGCTCGTTTTGGTGAGTACCATAAAATAAAAAATAAATATTTTGCATGCTGTAACCGGGTTTAACTCTATGGGTCTAAATTAAGCTCCACCAATACTGAGTAATATATAAGAAGCTTGCATTCAAAGATGGAATTATTAATAGCTCATCCCTCCAACAGCACACTTGCAAGCAGCCTAGAAAGCAAGGTTGGATCTGGCTCTTGCAGTTTTGATAGCACAGTGCTGCCGATGCTGCTGGTTGCTTAGTGACTGCATCCATGAAACAGGCTCCCATCGTCATGGTGATGGACCAAAGGGAGGAAGGAGACCCAGAGCATAAAGGGGACACATACAGTATATCAGTGAATCGGCAGTACAGTGCGGCTTCTGGATTGGGGTTTCTTGTGAGGTGGCTGATGATGATGATGATGATGATGGACAACTGGCGACACGGGGTCCAAATCCGGGCCCAGTTTAAAACTTGAGAGACAAACATTTTTGCAGCGAATTCCTGAAAGAATAGAGTGTTCCTGTTGTATAGAGAAACCTGGACCACTGTAAATACTTGTTTGAATGAAATTGCATTGACAATTAACCTTGCTAGCTAGGCTCAAATTAAATTCTCCCTCCTTCCCCTTACCTCTACCATCTAGTGCCATGGCCAAAATACGCCCCTATGCATGCAGACGTCGATCGAGTCTCACTACATCATAAACCCTCACCAGCAGTTTCGTAAAGCAGATTCGTCAACGTTTCTTTTTTAATAACTTGATAGTTTTAGGCCATATCGCGATACACAATATTTATCTCGATATTTTGCCTTGGACTTAAATTAACACTTGATACATATATTCACAGCAGTATGATGATTCTATGTGCCTACATTAAACATTCTTCTTCATACTGCATTAATATTCTACTTTTAAACTTTCATGCAGAGAAGGAACTCACAACGAACACTTGATGCATATAATCTTAGCAGTATGATGATGCTATGTGTATACATTAAAACATTCTTCTTCTTACTGCATTCATATATGCTACTTTTAAACTTTAATGCAGAGAGGGAAATCACAACTAAGTCAATTGACCAAAACTGTATTTATTAAACAGTTATTAACAGTGGCACAAACATTCATGTCATTTCCAAAACAGAAAGTGCAAGATTGTCAGAGACATTTTAAGTGTCAAATAAAAATGAGCTGCATCATTGGAAATCTAATAGTGTTCGTCCTTCGCTATGTGGTAGGTTACTACGGACGTTATTAAATTCTATTTTTTTCATATGGTGTTGATGTGGAAATTTTTGCCTCGGCATTTTGATGGTGTGGGCGTGTGGCACCAAACGGAAATGTTGATGTGCGAAGTAAGTACTCTTTATTCTCTAGCAGCTGACTTTTCAAATGATGCTATATATTAGCAGTAATGCTACTTTTTATAGCAACGCTTGTGCCGAATGCTTGACCTATTCCGGTTGTACGTTTGCCATATTCCCACTTGAAGCCAAACCACTGCCAGACGATGGACCCCCTGCTGTTTTTCTTTGGAATTACTTCTTCCTTAATTCGCACCTCCTTTCTCTCGTATTACCACTCGCACGGCTCTGCTAGCATCACAGCTAACGTTACCCATGCTGCTACCTCTCTGCTCCTCGAGGGCGTATGCGTATGTGACGTATGACGTGACAGTATGTGACTTATGTAAGTAGGTGCGCTTTCTGTCTGTGAGAAGGAGAGACAGGAAAGAGCGAGGACAGCCTGTAATGTAATGCCTGCAGCTCAAAGCAACTGCGTGAGAACGCATACTCCAATATGGTAAATGGTAAATGGTAAATGGTAAATGGGTTGTACTTGTATAGCGCTTTTTTACCCCTTTTTAAGGAGCCCAAAGCGGTTTGACAGTATTTCCGCATTCACTCATTCACACACTGATGGCGGGAGCTGCCATGCAAGGCGTTCACCAGGACCCATCAGGAGCAAGGGTGAAGTGTATTGCCCATGGACAGAACGAACGTGACTAGGATGGTAGAAGATGGGAATTAAACCAGTAACCTTCTGATTGCTGGCACAGCCACTCTAACAACTTCGCCACGCCGTCCCCCGTCACGATATAGTCATTTTCTATATCACACAGAGAAAAACCCTCAAGATGCTGTCACACGCAATGTTCGGCTTTGCTGGTACTCTTTTTTTACCGCCTGTCTTTATTAAGAAGATCGTTTCAAAGACAACGATTTTGGCAAAATCTGCATCAGCTTGTGGTATGTAAAATGTGTTTCATCGTGTATTTTTGTTTGAAGCCAATATATACGTGCAGTAGCAAAGGTTTGAAGTTTGACTAAAACCACTATTGTTATTATTAAAAAAATAATTAATTAGGCTTATTGCTTACATGTCTATGCTTCTCTGGGTTTCTGGTCTGCCATAGTTCTCCTCGCAATCCATAGTATAGGGAGGTCTGTGAGCTCACTTTGAGGGAGGTACTTAGCCATTCTCCCCTACCTGCCGGATAATTTGAATGCCTCTTGACTGACATGAACACGCAAAACCAAGGAAGGAGCGCAAAAACATGGGCGGAGGAGGGGTATTCGAATTGAGCCCAAATGTAAGACGCTGGGGTCCAAACTTGTGATTTACATAACTGAAGTGTTCCTCAAGTTAAATCCTCTTTTTTGGCAGTTAATTTTCTTAATATGATTTATGTAACTAAGATGTTGCTGTAGATTGTTAATAACTTCAGATGCAGCCTGTAGTCATTTGTTCATCGTTTTTAGTTATACCAGTGGTGTCCCTCAAGGTTCCATTTCAGTTTCAGTCTTTTTCACCTGGTGGCCCAAAGTTTGGTTAAAAAAACTTGTGATAGACTCCATTTTGTAGCATACTCTTAAAAACGATATGACATTATCTTTGACTAGCTTTGTTTTGCAGAATTTCCTTAAAAAAACAGAGTGTGCCAGTAATTTTGACAAAATAAATAAACCAAAATCAAATATCTACTATAGAGGACTCTGGGTTTCCAGAATGTTCAAAACAAGACTAATAACAAAGGGAGAAGTCTGGCCACCCAGTCCTTAGCTTTCTGGATATGTGGCAACCAAAACAATTGAGTTAAATATTCCTGATGCAAGAGACCACTACAGACAGTGAATTATGAGCTAGCAAGGAGCCTAAATGGAAAGAAAGTTAAAGGCCTACTGAAACCCACTACCACCGACCATGCAGTCTGATAGTTTATATATCAATGATGAAATCTTAACATTGCAACACATGTCAATACGGCCGGTTTAGTTTACTAAATTACAATTTTAAATTTCCAGCAGAGGTTTTTTTTTAAAACGTCGCGGAATGATGACCCGTGCGCGTGACATCTCGGGTTGTAGCGGACATATTAGCCCAACACCACACACGGCTAAAAGTCGTCTCTTTTCATCCCATAATTACACAGTAATTTGGACATCTATGTTGCTGAATCTTTTGCAATTTGTTCAATTAATAATGGAGACTATAAATAAGAATGCTGTTGGTGGAAAGCGGTGGATTGCAGCTGCATTTAGCACCGAAACACAGCCGATGTTTCTTTGTTGTAAAGCTTTAACACAGAGCGGTCAAGCGAACATGTTTCTCTACGTCAACCAGCAAGTTTCTGGATGGAAAAATTGTGAAATTATGTCAGCTCTTACCGGAGACTTCAGGGGAAGGACCTCCTCCTGTAGCTGTCAAAAGGCAACTTTGATCTTGGCTCCTCCATTGGCTTCTCTCTGAGACACTGGCTCGATTGGTACCTCAAGTTGCTTTGCTAGCAACTTGAGGGTTCAGGATTTGATTCCTGTCTCCGTCATCCTAGTCCTTGGGCAAGTAACTTTACCCACCTGCTCCCAGTGCCACCCACACTGGTTTGAATGTAGTCTAGAGATGTAGATAATGGGTTTCACTGCAGTATGTAAAGCGCTTTAAGTCTCTAGACGAAAGCGCCATATAAATACAATTCCGTTTACTTCTCTTCAAATAATTTGTAAGTGTGAGTCTGTTCTTGAATTAAGTTGTGTAACTGATATTGAAGAATACTCCAAATGAGATGTTCAGCTTGTTATGAGAAAAAAATAAACTAATTTTGCTCAAAAAATATCTTCATAAGAATTGGCTAGATATTATATCTTAATTAAAGGTTGTTGTTTTCGTGGACAAATTGCTATACAAGATATTATTTTGTTTTTAAGGAAAAAAAACAGTTGCTTAGAATGGGACTTTTTTTTGAAATGTCGTTTTTGAAGTCTATGTTTCAAAGGAGAGAGAAGAGGCGTTCGGAGCGAGGAGAAAAGTAGTACATTATGATCTTTTTTAAATTTTTTTTTTTGCTCTATTGCAAAATGAATAAGCTGCTACTAGCTCCTCCAAACTGGCCTCCTCTTCTCCTACACTACAATTTACCTAACTCATTATTTAACTGTTTCGTTGAGCCATTTGCAATCTCACTCTTTACATAAAGCATTAGAAACAAAATCAAAAATAATTTATAAATCCCTGAGGGGAAATTCTAATTGAAATTAAAATTTCCCCTCAGGCATGCCATATATATTGTTTTTATATAGTTTATTACTAGCCCAGAAAGCAACCTGCTGGGCGAAGGTTATGTACAGCTGGAACGATTTGTTGGAGCTTGGATTGCGGTCTGAGCAGGCTATTTCGGTGGATTTTACGAGCCGACACAACATCCCAGAGGAGCTAGCACGTAGCCCTGGAGCTCCATGTCTACCGTGCCCGGCAAGGCGGATGCGAGGGCGTAGACGCCGTGGGCAAAAGGGCGGCGTGTTAGCCAGACTAAAGATGAACCCAAACAGACCAGCGATACCAAGTCTATTCATGGCTAATGCGAGATCGCTCACTCCTCATGGTGATGAGGACAAGATGGACGAGGTGAGGCTCAGTGTAGCACAAAACACTGTGATGGACAGCTGCGCCCTATTGTTTAATCCCAGACGTTAGCATGGAGCTAACCGGTCACACAGCATACAGTTAGGACAGAAACGCAGAGACTACCGGCAAGCGACGTGGGGGTGGATTGCTAACCTACCTAAACAACAACTGGACTTCAGATTCAAAGGTAGTAAACAGCCACTGTTCCCAAGATCTGGAATATTTTACAGTTAAATGCCGACCCTTCTATTTAGCCAGGGAGCACTCTGCTGTTCTGATCACTAACGTGTATACAGTATAGCTCCCGATGCTAACGCTAGCACGGCGCTAGCTCTGCTGCACGATACAATCAGTGCATAACAGAACAAATATCACGACGCAGTCCACATCAGAGCAGGGGACTTTAATCATGCTGACCTGAAAAAAGTGCTCCCCAAACTTCATCAGCATGTGAAGTGTGCTACGAGGGGAGCTAACTAACTGAACAAAGTCTAGTCCAACATAAAAAATGGATATAGAGCCAAACAACTTCCCCAATTAGGCAAGTCTGACCACATGTCCCTGCTCCTATTACCAGCTTACATACATACAATAAAGAAAACTGCTCCCATCACAACCAAAACGATCAAAACAATGCCCGAGGGAGCCATGGAACAGCTGCAGGACTGCTTTGAAATAACACTCTGGTCAGTTTTTGAAAACTCTGACTTGGAGCAGTACACAGCAGCGGTCCTGGGGTACATCAAACACTGTGTAGACACTGTCACAGTGGACAAGCGCATCCGGGTCTACCCCAACAGGAAGCCCTGGATGACAAAAAAAAAGTACAGGGCTTACTCAAAGAGAGAGACAGTGCCTTCAAAGCGCAGGTGCTGCCAGAGCCAACCTGAATAGAGGTATCAGAGAGGCAAAAGCCGAGCACAGGAGGAAAATGGAAGACCACCTGCAGAGCAACAACACAAAAGAGGTATGGAAAGGAATACAACACACAACCAACTTCAGACCCTGTAACCCTTCGGCTGACACCGAAGCCTCTCGAGCGGGGGAGTTAAACAGCTTCTTCGCCCGCTTCGAGAGAAAGACACCTGCAGCCGTCACAACACCCCCAACTAACACCCACAGCAGCTGCACCCTTACACTGGAGGTGAGACGCCCGCTGAGGGCGGTGAACCCGTGGAAGGCTACGGGCCCAGATGGGGCCCCGGGACAGGTACTGAGAGACTTTGTAGACCAGCTGGCCGGAGTATTTACTAAAATCTTCACCCAGTCCATCTCTCAAGCCGTCATCCCATCATGACTGAAGACCTCCACAATAATCGCAATGCAGAAGAATAACTCTGTCAGCTGCCTGAATGACTACCGTCCAGTTGCACTTACACCTATAGCCATGAAGTGCTTTGAAAAGCTGGTACGGATTAATATCACCTCAGTCCTTCCTCCCGAACTCGACCCACACCAGTTTGCCTACAGAGCCAACAGGTCCACAGAGGACCATAGCCCTACACTCCTCTCTGGGTCATGTGGACAAAGGACTTCTTATCCAAACATCCCCAGAGTGTGCAGTTGGGCCGCCACATGTCATCGAGCCTGTACCTCAGCACCAGCTCTCCACAAGGCTGCGTGCTGAGCCCCCTACTATACTCCCCTCGACACATACGACTGCACACCTGCCCATTCCAGCAACTCCTTCATCAAATTTGCGGATGACACCACCTTAGTGGAGCTCATCTCGGAGGGAGACGAGGTTGCATATCGGGACGAGGTGGAGAAGCTGTCGGAGTGGTGCACAGGAAACAACCTGGTCCTGAACACTTCCAAGACCAAGGACATGGTCATAGACTTCTGGAGGAATAAAACAGACATCTTTCCCCTGGTCATCAGCGGTGACTGTGTGGAGAGGGTGTCCGACTTCCGCTTCCTGGGAGTCCACCAGGCCAACGACCTATCCTGGAGCACCAACACCACAGCTACCATCAAGAAACCACAGCAGAGACTGCACTTCCTGAGAATACTCAAGAACAACCACCTCTCACAGGAACTGCTGGTGTCCTTCTACCGGTGCTCCATTGAGAGCATCCTGACCTACTGCATCTGTGTGTGGTTCAGCAGCTGCTCGACTGCAGAGAGAACGGCGCTCCAGAGAGTCGTAAAGACCGCCCAAAAGATCATTGGAGGCCCCCTCTCCTCCCTGGCTAACCTGTACAGCTACCGCTGTCTCAGGGAAGCACAGAGCATCCTGAAAGACCCGTTCCACCCATGGCACTGCCACCTAGAACTGCTACCCTCGGACAGACGCTATAGGGTGCTAAAAGTGGGCACAAATAGACTAAAAAACAGTTTTTACCCAAGAGCCATAGTAGCATTAAACAGGCACTGAGTGAGCACAATGTGTCCATCATGTCCTCATGTGTCAAATCAGTACTGTTGGTAGTCATATTAATGATAATAATAATAATAATAATGGATTAGATTTATATCACGCTTTTCTATTGTTAGATACTTAAAGCGCTCACAGTGAAGTGGGAACCCATCATTCATTCACACCTGGTGGTAAGCTACATCTGCAGCCACAGCTGCCCTGGGGTAGACTGACGGAAGCTTGGCTGCCAGTTTGCGCCTACGGCCCCTCCGACCACCACCAATCATTCATTCACCAGTGTGAGCGGCACCGGGGACAAGGGTGAAGTGTCCTGCCCAAGGACACAACGGCAGCGATTTGGATGTCAATAGGTGGGAAGCGAACCTGCAACCCTCAGGTTTCTGGCACGGCCGCTCTACCCACTACGCCATGCTGCCCCAACAAAGGTTTATAAGAATCCATTGCGACATCACCAAACGTAGTTAAAAGATAAGCTTTTCCGTGACGAGGCAGAAGTAGAAGTCAAGCATGGGTCTTGCTGCCAGGATATGTCAGCGGTAAGCAGCGTCTTTTTTAAAGCGGAAGGAAAATAGGACATTTGCATGTGGGCCACATCTGAGCCCCATTGCAGCTGCTTAGGCCATAAAAAGAATGATCTTGTATGTGATCGTCATTAAACTGCAGTGAATTTGCACTCATGTGACGACCCATGAAGTCATTAAACGACCCGACAGGGAAGTAGCAAGGTGTTTCACACTATGCAGAGTAGACTGAGGAAGCATTACTCCACTTGCGTGCGTGTGTATATGTATGTGTATGCGTGTGTGTGTGTGTGTGTGTGCGAGTGCGTGTGCGCGTGTGTGCATGTGTGTGTGTGTGTGTGTGTGTGTGTGTGTGTGTTCATGCGTTAGCTCAGTCTTTCACACTCCAAACTTGTAATGTACAGTGTGAGCTGGAGTTCCAGAAAACAGCAAACTACAGCATTTACACAGATTTTTGCTCTCATTTTCAACTTTTGGCACAGGCTACATCTTTAGAAGTTGGGGTACGAGAGCCAATGAAGGTGTACAACGGCAAATATAGGGAATTCCACAGGGCTCACCTATTTATGTATCTATAATCTTTTTTTTTTAGTGAGCTGGATTTTGTGAAGAAACATGGGGGAAACCACAACAAATGTGCGCCTCATTCACTAACGGTGTTACAAAAAAGGTCAGTTAGAATTTTACATAATGTTGGATATAGAGAACATACAAACCCTTTATTTATTGAATCACAAATACTGAAATTCAACTATTTGGTGCAATTTTCAAACAGCTAAAATTATGTACAAAGCAAACTAAAACCTGCTACCCAAGAATATACAACAATTATTCTCAACAAAAGGGAAGAAACTTTAGAGGAAAGTCTGATTTAAAACATTCGTATGTTCGTACTCGTACAACACTTAAAACCTTTAGAATATCAGTATGTGAAATTCAATTATGGAATGGAATAACCAAATAAATCAAACAAAGCACCAATATGATTCAGTATGTATATATACATACACACACGTGTGTGTGTATATACATACATATATATATATATATATCATTTCACGTTTAATATGTTTCATGCAATTTTAATTTTGACATTATTTCACGTTTAATATGTTTCATGCAATATTAATTTTGACATTACCACATAAGATATTTTTAATTGCTGATATATATATATATATATATATATACAGTCAAAATTAAAATGGCATGAAACATATTAAACGTGAAAAAAAAAAATATATATATAAAATATATATATATATATATATATATATATATATATATATACACATACATGTGTGTGTGTATATATACATACATGCAGTTGTATATATATATATATATATTTTTTTTTTTTTTTTTCACGTTTAATATGTTTCATGCCATTTTAATTTTGACTGTACCACAGATATTTTTAAGATATTTTTAATTGCTGATGCGGGTTTACTGATTTTTACGTGGGCCACAAATTTACCCTTTTTGTACACTGTTGAGGTGGTTCAATGCGCAGTAGTGCGTAAATGTGTTTCTGTATAGTATTTATCCAGCAAAGGTGATGTAGTGACATCATTTTGGAGAGGTAATCATTGAAGTCAGAAATCACTGAAGGCCTATGTGGGAAACGAACGGCCCGCCACTACCAGTTATTAACAATAAATTAGGAAGTGGATTAATAAAAACTGCATTAGGAGCCTTTGTAGCCCATTTTGAAATGGTCATATCATTTACATCAGTGTTCCCTAACCTTTTTTCTACCAGGGACCGGTTTAATGTATGCATTATTTTCACGGACCGGCTTTCTACTTGTGGCAGATAAAAACAGCAAAAATAGGAGCATAAAAAATTTGCCTTTGGCTACAATCTGGCACATTAACATTTTATATGTCCATTAATTTTCATTGTCTAATGTACTACAACAAGTTAAATTCCATCCATCCATTTTCTACCGCTTGTCCGGTTCGCAGTCGCGGGGGTGCTGGAGCCTATCTCAGCTGCATTTGGGCAGAAGGCAGCGTACACTCTGGACAAGTGGCCACCTCATCACAGGGCCATCACAGATAGACAGACAACATTCACACTGACATTCACACACTAGGGCCAAGAGGGTTAAGTCAGAGAAAATGCGGTAGTTTATGAATTAATTAATGTTTCTGTGCAGCCCTGTAGCAAATGCGTCACAGACCGGTACCGGTCCCTGGACCGATGGTTGGGGACCACTGATTTAGAGTATATGCCAAATCATATATTGTGAGCATGCATCCATTTTCTATACCATTTATCCTCACTAGAGCCATTGGTGATTCAAATCAGTTTTGACATGAGTAACACCTTACACAAGCCATAAATTGCTGTTCCCAAATGGTTTCATTGGGGCTAATATTTGACCAAAAACAAAACTGTAGAGGGAATCATCATTGATCACTCGTGCTGTGATGGGGCGGCATAGTTCGGTTGGTAGAGTGGCCGTGCCACCAACTTGAGGGTTGCAGGTTCGATTCCCGCTTGTGCCATCCTAGTTACTGCCGTTGTGTCCTTGGGCAAGACACTTTACCCACCTGCTCCCAGTGCCACCCACACTGGTTTAAATGTAACTTAGATATTGGGTGTCACTATGTAAAGCGCTTTGAGTCACTTGAGAAAAGCGCTATATAAATGTAATTCACTTCACTTCACTGTTACTGAAATAAAACACGGACTGTTAATTACAGTTGACAGCCACAATGTTGACGACACATCTTTTACATATTTAATAACGCTATCAGTGACAGGTGCACACAGAGTCTGAAAGGAGATGCACAGTGTGAGAGTATGCCGGGAGATGGAAGGGAGGAGCAGTGTCTGCAACCTTTAGTGGTTGGTCCATGTGTTGCCGTGGGCAACCCAAACTGCGCTCTGACGGGACAAAGACTTAGGCAGCCTCTAGTCTGCAGCGCTCTGAGGACGTGACAGTGTTTGAATGTGAGTGCTGCGGTGAGTCTTTAAAACCCTTTCATCCATTACAGATCCACCAATTTGAGCCCTTTGAGTCTATTAATAAACACACTTGGAGTGTCGTGAACATAAAGTAACTACACTCTGATAGAGCACAGATGAGCACATTTTGAAACTATGCAGGCTTATCACACTTGGCTCTTGTTGATTTTGCTAGTATTATTTTCTAAAGCAGAAGAATAGTGCACTGCAAATTAATTGCTACTGGCCAAGGTTTAAAAAAGAAAACATATATACATTTTGCCCTGCGATGAGGGGGCGATTTGTCCAGGGTGTACACCGCCTTCCGCCCGAATGCAGCTGAGATAGGCTCCAGCGACTCCCCCCCCCTCCTTAAAATCTTAATTTTAGCATGAATTATTATATTTTGTCTATTCTACTTTAAAAATGTTAACATTGAGAAAATAACTGTTTAAAAAAGATATTTTGGTTTTCTTCACATAGAAAGATTCTGCAATACCCCAAGGGTGCTCGATTTAAGAAAGTTGGTTAATGCTTGTTTTCAGAATAAAATACTGATTTCTAGCTTAAAAGTCTTGCTAATTTATTGTTATTTTAATTTGGAGGGGAACTGCACATTTTTAGAAATTTGCCTTTTGTTCACAATCATGAAAGACATGATAACCGATGTATTTGAAAAAAAAAAGCATTCAAAATATGTAATAAGTGTGATCAAAAGTTTGGTTACAATGGAGCCAATGACAGCCGTTCTATTCCGCCTATAGAGCTCTTTAAAAACCTCCATAGATGTTTTATATACATGATGTAAGTATATATGTAATGTAGTAACAGGCTCATTTATAATAACAATCACTATTTACATATTTTGCTCATTTTAAGCATATGCGGCGCAATAATTTCAAAAACGCAACAGTCGCTTTATTTAACAACCTAACTGATCATTTGTCACTGCAGACTTTACGAGAGCCAACCAACATAATAAAACATCACTTACTGTACAATGCTGGCTGTCATTTGTTGTTGTGGAAGAAAATGGAAAAGAAGGAAAATGTTAATACATTTTAATTACTATAAAGAATGACTAATAATCTTCAAGACGAAAAGGGGGTGGAAGCAAGCATCTTTTCGTGTCTTTCATGCCATTTCCGCGTTCAAGTAGGCTATCGAAGCGTACCAACGTCTTCATTCTTCTACTTTCCAGGTGAGAGGCAAGCAAGGAAACGAAGAAGCAGCTGATCAATTGGTCATGTCAACATTGGCACTCAAACTTGTGATCACAGCGCCGCTATAAATGGTTTGTCTGCATTAGCATTTACAAACCCCGTTTCCATATGAGTTGGGAAATTGTGTTAGATGTAAATATAAACGGAATACAATGATTTGCGAACCCTTTTCAACCCATATTCAGTTGAATGCACTACAAAGACAAGATATTTGATGTTCAAACTTAGAATTTCATGGCTGCAACACGTGCCAAAGTAGTTGGGAAAGGGCATGTTCACCGTTTCGTTATACCACCTTTTCTTTTAACAACACTCAATAAACATTTGGGAACTGAAGAAATGAATTGTTGAAGCTTTGAAAGTGGAATTCTTTTTCATTCTTGTTTTATGTAGAGCTTCAGTCGTTCAACAGTCCGGAGTCTCCACTGTTGTATTTTACGCTTCATAATGCGCCGCACATTTTCGATGGGAGACAGATCAGGACTGCAAGCGAGCCAAGAAAGTAACCGCACTCTTTTACTATGAAACCACGCTGTTGTAACACGTGGCATGGCATTGTCTTGCTGAAATAAGCAGGGGCGTCCATGTTAACGTTACCTGGATGACAACATATGTTGCTCAAAAACCTGTATGGACCATTAAGCATTAATGGTGCCTTCACAAATGTGTAAGTTACCCATGCCTTGGGCACTAATATACCCCCATACCATCACAGATGCTGGCTTTTGAACTTTGCGCCTATAGCAATCCGGATGGTTATTTTCCTCTTTGTTCCGGAGGACACCACGTCCACAGTTTCCAAATTTAATTTGAAATGTGGACTCGTCAGACCACAGAACACATTTCCACTTCGCATCAGTCCATCTTAGGTGAGCTCGGGCCCAGCAAAGCCGGCAGCGTTTCTGGATATTGTTGATAAATGAGTTTGGCTTTGAATAGTAGAGTTTTCACTTGCACTTACAGGTGTAGTGACCAACTGTAGTTACTGACAGTGGTTTTCTGAAGTGTTCCTGAGCCCATGTGGTGATATCCTTTACACACTGATGTCGGTTTTTGATGCAGTACCGCCTGAGGGATCAATGGTCCGTAATATCATCACTTACGTGCAGTGATTTCTCCAGATTTTGAACCTTTTGATGATTTTACGGACCATATA
This sequence comes from Nerophis ophidion, assembly GCF_033978795.1. Taxonomy (NCBI): domain Eukaryota; kingdom Metazoa; phylum Chordata; class Actinopteri; order Syngnathiformes; family Syngnathidae; genus Nerophis; species Nerophis ophidion. The sequence goes on along the minus strand of NC_084632.1, from coordinate 26,695,608 downwards.
TGGTAAAATCCCTAAATTCCTTGCAATAGCTTGTTGAGAAATGTTGATCTAAAACTGTTCAAGAATTTGCTTACTAATTGGTGACCCTCGCCCCATCCTTGTTTGTAAATTACTTAGCATTTCATGGAAGCTGCTTTTAGGCCCAATCATGGCACCCACCTGTTCCCAATTAGCCTGCACACCTGTGGGATGTTCCAAATAAGTGTTTGATGAGCATTCCTCAACTTTAACAGTATTTATTGCCACCTTTCCCAACTTCTTTGTCACGTGTTGTTAGCATCAAAATCTAAAGTTAATGATTATTTGCAAAAAAAAAATGTTTATCAGTTTGAACATCAAATATGTTGTATTTGTAGCATATTCAACTGAATATGGGTTGAATATGATTTGCAAATCATAGCATTCCGTTTATATTTACATCTAACACAATTTCCCAACTCAAAATACCACTATTCAAGTAACGAAAGGTAAATGGAGTATTGTTTTTGGAAGTTTTTTTTTATTGGGTTTTATGGGCCGAATAGAGGAACTCCCATTGGCTCCGTTGTAAGCAAACTTTTATTTACAAGTTAAAATGCTTTTTTTTTTTTTTTAATACATCGGTCAAGTCTTTCACAATGATTGTGAAAGATGGGCAAAATTCACCAAAAAAGTAAAGTTCCCCTTTTAAGGTGTCCTATCAAGTAAAATTAAGTAGTTTGCATGGACAGATAATTTTTATGTTTTTTTAGTTGTTTTTTTTTGTACAATCTACTCTTATATTTTCTCAGCTCATTTGAAGTGTGGGAAGGACAGGAAAAGGAAGTATGGGTGGGGAGTGGGAGGTATCCTGCAAGTGTCCGCTTCTGTTTCAGCTTATCCGTTGTTGACTATTAGTAAGAAAGTTGTTATGTACGGAGAAGGGAAGGAGGCGACAACCAAGGCTGAACTGCTGCTTACAAGGTTTATTGAAACCTTTGATGAGTGAGTGGCGTGTATATGCAACTCTAAGTGACTGGGTGTAGACGATGTGTAGAATTAACTGTGTAAGTATTACCAGAGTTTGTTGTCTGTGAGTGTTGGATGGATCTTTCGTCGAGTCAAGGGGGCAAGGCGAAGAGGCAGTCCGTAAGCAGTCGAGGGTAGGAGAGTGGCAACGTAATCCGTGTCCGAGCACGGGTCGAGGATCAAGGAAGGCAGTCAGAGATCTGGATGGATGTCGAGAGGCAAAGCACGATCACAGATGACGGGGAAGACACAGCAAGAGACACAAGGGACATGAACTACGGAAACAAGGAAAAGCACCGAGAAGGCGACCAAAGCACAAGGGAGGGAATGCCAGACGTGAGGCTTACTGGGAAGATGAGCGACGTTCTGGCAAAGGTTTCTTGGGTCCTCTGATCTTCATGTCACTCCCTCTCATTAGGTCTAGATGCGCTGATCCGTGATTGCCTTGTCGCTGCATGGGCGTGCTGCGCTCAGTGCGAGCAGGGGCTTGTCTGGGCGCGCTGCCAGGGGAGGTTCCGGCAGACTAAGCTGCCGGGAAAAAGTGGGTTCGAGCCCGCGCCATGACAAAAGTGACTGACACAATGTAATATATAATCATGTGACATGTGCTCGAGTCTGCTTCTTTCTCACCAAGACTGTGGGTTCTGTTTTTACTGCCATCTGAGCTTAATGGGAATCCTTAAAGGTCCAGTGAACATGATATCTGGTTCAGAACAGCAGTAATGTTGGTTCTTTTGTTTGGAATATTTTCAACACTTGCACAATTCAACATGTCTTAAAAGAGTAGGAAGGGGCAGAGCTTATTTCACCTTACCACTTCTGCCTGTAAACTCTTGACAACCAGTGTCTGCTGCCATGCACGTTTGCGTACATCACAGGGTCTTTTTTATTTACAATAGTTACTTACTTTTTGGAGGAATTTTGCAGATCTTCCACAATCCATATGTAAGACAAGAACACACATATTTCCCTTTTCTTTGCGTTCAAAATAGTGAACAACTACTAGGAAGCAGCTAACAATGCAAGTGTATTGGACTAATCAATTCCGCCTATAAAGCGCTCTAAACAAGCAACCAAAAACCACGAACACTGCTCCATTTACAAAAGAGGGCTTCATTGGTCGAATAGACCGTATCTCAATTACCTGCATTGTCAGACACCTTTTACTAGCAGTTTTTCCCCATTTAGAATGCACGGACAAGTGTTCTTGTCTTATGTAAGGACTTGTGGAAGATGGACAAAATCCCCTCCAAAAAGTGCAGATCCACTCTGATCCACTCATACTTTCTGAATAAATTGTGATAATGTTCATCAGTCAACTCATTGGTGTTAAATTTCAGTACATCGGTCAAGTCTTTCAAAATGATTGTGAACGATAGGCAAAATTCACTAAAAAAGTAACCTTTTAAGGTGTCTTATCAAGTAAAATTAATTAATTCAATATATCAAGATAGAAAAAATAATATCAAAATCAAATTACAAAATGTTATTTATGTAGTTTGCTCATTTTCCTTTAACTGGTGCATTAACATCATGTGTGTTTTTTTTTTTTTTTTACATATGTAGCATCATCTACAAAGATACAAATAATTGCTATTGGGACATCTGGCAGCAAACTCATCCCGCAGGCTGGACAAAACCTGTTTGCGGGTCCAATCCGGCCCACGGGGCGTACGTTTGACACGCCTGCTCTACATCTTGATTATTATCACATCATACAAAACCAAAGAGTACAATAAAACAGTGATTTCGCAGTGCATGTCTTTATTGCCGGAGTTGTTACATTTGCGTCAAAATAAACAGTCTGAGTCCAATTAAAAAAATATATATATATATATTTTACAATCTTACATTTTAATGACCATTTTAAACTAATCCTAGATTTTTAATGTTTATTCTGATAGTTTCCATTGTGGCGCAGTGGGAGAGTGGCCGTGCGCAACCCGAGGGTCCCTGGTTCAAATCCCACCTAGTACCAACCCCGTCACGTCCGTTGTGTCCTGAGCAAGACACTTCACCCTTGCTCCTGATGGTTGCTGGTTGGCGCCTTGCATGGCAGCTCCCTCCATCAGTGTGTGAATGGGTAAATGTGGAAGTAGTGTCAAAGCGCTTTGAGTACCTTGAAGGTAGAAAAGCGCTATACAAGTACAACCCATTTATTGCTATTTTTACTGCTATTATTCTTGCTATATTGTTTTTATTCATCCATCCATTTTCTACCGCTTATTCCCCTTTGGGGTCTTGGGGGGCGCTGGTGCTTATCGTAGCTATAATCGTGTGGAAGGCGGTGTACACCCTGGACAAGTCGCCACCTTATCGCAGGGCCAACACAGATAGACAGACAACATTCACACACTCAGGCCAATTTAGTGTTGCCGATCAACCTATCCCCAGGTGCGTGTCTTTGGAAGTGGGAGGAAGCCGGAGTAACCGGAGGGAACCCACACATTCACAGGGAGAACATGCAAACTCCACACAGAAAGATCCCGAGCCCGGGATTGAACCCTGACTACTCAGGACCTTTGGCAGACGCACTAACCCCTCTGCCACTGTGAAGCCCTAAATAGTTTTTATGCATTTAATAATTTGTTATGTGTAGTTATTATTTTCCATATATTTTAGAATGTTTAAAATGTTTTAGATGAAGTTAGTTTTTAGTTATTCTATTTCCTCAATCCTCTTTGCACACTAACCTGTGTGCTATTTGTGTGTAGACGTTCCAAGTCATTTTTCATTCCACCGTCTTTCAGCTTGAGAGGAAGTCATCTGTTGTCTCTGTGGAATTATTCATTTCAATAGCTTTAAATCTTTAACGGCAAAAAGAGCTGTGGTCACTTGCTCTAATGGATATTGAGAATAATACCACTTACCCGCTGCAATCAAAAGAACACATGAATCACAAGTATTGCCAAAGGCAAATAGCAGTGATTGATAAGGCCCAAAAATAGAAGAAAGAGAGTGCAGCACATTAATTAAACAGACAGAAACACAGCGTGTGATTACTCGAGTGAATTGTGATATTCTGAAAGCAGACAGTAGTACAGTATTGCCGTTTCTTGCATCATATCAGTAAACCAGCATTATATATCACCAATATTGTAACATTCCCATTTTCAAATATGGACAGTTGCTCAGTGGATGAAACGTTTCAAATTGATATGAATGTCAATATCGTCCTACTCAACATGGCCTAGCTTGGTTGTTAGAATGGCTGTGCCAGCAACTTGAAGGTTCCAGGTTCGATTCCTGCGTCCACCACCCTAGTCACTGCCGCTGTGTCCTTGTGCAAGACACTTTACCCACTTGCTCCCAGTCCCACACTGGTGTGAATGTAGCTTAAAGGTGTAGATCAGGACTTTTTGTTAAACTGGCGGCGCTCGGGCCACATCCGGCCCGCCAAAGCTTTTCATTTGGCCCGCTGAATATCACCCGAATAGAGTTGACGAAACCTTAAAACTAGGGTTGATCATGTATGCAGTACCCTCGCCACCCCTTAGGGAGCAACAAAAAGGCATATTGTGTCACAATGAAGCAGCAGTGGTTGAGTAAAAGAAAACTACTCATTCAACCCTGAAAATAATCAAAATTAATTGCAAAAATCGGGCTTTTATTATGAATGTTCTGCTCTGAGCAAGTGCTTGAGTCATTGTTTCCTGGTAGACCTTTTAAGCAACGGACACATTGATCCAGACAAGCAGTAACAATAAATAAATAAATGATAAATGGGTTGTACTTGTATAGCGCTTTTCTACCTTCAAGGTACTCAAAGCGCTTTGACACTACTTCCACATTTACCCATTCACACACACATTCACACACTGATGGAGGGAGCTGCCATGCAAGGCGCCAACCAGCACCTATCAGGAGCAAGGGTGAAGTGTCTTGCTCAGGACACAACGGACGTGACGAGGTTGGTTCTAGGTGGGATTTGAGCCAGTGACCTTCGGGTTGCGCACGGCCACTCTCCCACTGCGCCACGCCATGACAATGACAGAATCCCAGAGTGTAAGCTTCATCACGAAACCTGGTCAAACATTTGTAAGAAGATGTTGTGCATAAATATATTTAGTTTGTTTTTTTATTCAAATTGCTGACTTTGTGATGGCTTTTGTGCTGATCAAACCTTGTTTAATAAATGTAGTGCTAAATTTGACCAGTAAATGGCGACAACACTACACCTAAGGTTTGATTGTAATAAGTCACATACAGTGTGTGCAATGTTTAGTGAGTGAATAATATCCATCCTGCCATCCATTTCCTACCGCTTATTCCATTTTGGGGTCGCAGGTGGCGCTGACGCCTATCTCAGCTACAATCGGGTGGAAGGCGGAGTACACCCTGGACAAGTCACCACCTTATTGCAGGGCCAACACAGATAGACAGACAACATTCACCCACTAGGGTCAATTTAGTGTTACAAATCAACCTATCCCCAGGTGCGTGTCTTTGGAAGTGGGAGGAAGCCGGCGTACCCGGAGGGAACCCACGCATTCACGGGGAGGACATGCAAACTCCACACAGAAAGATGTCGAGCCTGGGATTGAACCCAAGACTGCGGGACCTTCTTCGTATTGTGAGGCAGACGCACTAACCCTTCTGCCACCGTGAAGCCCAAGTGAATAAAATGTTATTTTTATATGTGGAAATATTTGTAGTTTATTGTGTAAATATTTTAACACTAAACTTTCTATTTTGTTTATGTAAAATTCTCAGTGAATGTTATACTTTTGTGATGTTTATTTTATTTTTAAATTTCCAGTTTGTTTAAAAAAAATAAACTATGCAATGGAATAGATCCCTATATGAAACCATAACACTTCATTGAGTGTCAAAACTGACTTGTATTCCGTCATGTGACTTCTTCCTGGAAGTTAAAAAAAGTTGTGGTAATCCAAGACAAGATGCAGCAAGCAATGGGAAAACTCTCTGAGTGCGCAAGAGGCCTAGATCTTCTTGCAAACTTCCTGAAAAGTGCAACAAATCCAATTATGCAAGTGAATAGATCACTTAATCAAAAAAATATCTTTTGAGTCCCAAACGTATCGAACTGTCTTCAATTCAATTCAATTCAATTTATTTGGTCATTGTCACAAAGAACAACACAATTAACTTAAGAGCATCAACACTGCATAGTTTGAGCTAAAGTGACACATGTTCATAAACCCCAAAATCCCCATAAATAACCCAATGTAAACGTTTAGCAGATTAGCAATTATCAATTGTTGACACCCTTGCAACATTGTAACAGGTCCATGGAGATGGTAACAAGAGTGCAGCAATGCAAAGTCAATTTCAGAGCTGTTGTTGGTGGATGTGGCTTTTGTTCATGAGAGGGGGGCAGAGGGAGGTAGGGGAAGAGGGAAGTCAGCCTTATAGCCTGAGGATAAAGACTGTTAGACACTCTTGTTGTTCGGGTCTGTATGGACCTGTGCCTTCTCTGAGGGCAGCAGGTGGAACAGATGATGGGCAGGGTGGTGAGGATCATGCAGGATGCTCTGAACTCTCCTCAGACAGTGAGTGGTGAAGATGGAACTGATCTCTGGAATAGTAGTCCCAATGATTTTCCCCGCCGCTTTCACCCCTCGTCGGAGTGTCTGTAGGTCCGCTTTAGTGGAGCTAGAGAACCACACTAAAAATCCATAAGTTAAGACAATGCAGATGGTGCAGTTGTAAAACTTCACCATCAGAGGTCTGGGAATGTAGGTGCGCCTCAGCTTCCTCAGGTTGTAGAGGCATTGTTGGGCCTTCCCAGCTGCGGCAACAATGTGAGTGACTCCCGAGAATTTAAAACTGCTAACCCTCTCCACCGGGCTTCACGGTGGAAGAGGGGTTAGTGCGTCTGCCTCACAATACGAAGCTCCTGCAGTCTAGGGTTCAAATCCAGGCTCGGGATCTTTCTGTGTGGAGTTTGCATGTTCTCCCCGTGAATGCGTGGGTTCCCTCCGGGTACTCCGGCTTCCTCCCACTTCCAAAGACATGCACCTGGGGATAGGTTGATTGGCAACTCTTAATTGGCCCTAGTGTGTGAATGTGAGTGTGAATGTTGTCTGTCTATCTGTGTTGGCCCTGCGATGAGGTGGCGACTTGTCCAGGGTGTACCCCGCCTTCCGCCTGATTGTAGCTGAGATAGGCGCCAGCGCCCCCCGTGACCCCAAAAAGGGAATAAGCGGTAGAAAATGGATGGATGGATGGAACCCTCTCCACCTCCGAGCCGACGGAGAGAGGTCTGTGGTTCTAGAGTCCCTTCCTGCCAAAATCCACAATAATTTCCTTGGTCCTTTTTGATATTTAGGACTCCGTTATTGTTGTCACCTCATTCCAATAATCCATCTCATGTCATTGGTGATGAGTCTAGGGACTGTTGTCTCGTCTACAAGCTTGAAAATGAGGTTGGAGGGGGAAGAGGCAGAGCAGTCACAGGTGAATGGTTACGGTACAGTGGGAGAAGGAGATGGCACAGAGGCAGGGATGTCGTTTAGCTCTGGACGCATGTATTAATATAATAAAATGCCGTGTGTAATAAATCAAATTACGTATGGTGTGATTATGTGTTGTGTTTAACTGAGTGTTACCAGGAGTTGTTGAAGGTCTGTGTTGAGAGAGATGCGGAAGTCCAGGGTGAGCAAGGCAATCTCTGAGGTCCGTGGACAGGGGAGTGGTCAAAGGTAAGAGCGAGACGTCAAAGTCCGTGTCCAGGCGAGAGGTCGCGATCCAGGAAGGCAGCCAGAGAACCAGAGGGAATTCGGGGAGACGAGACACACAGCTCGAAACCAGGAAACGGAGCATTGCTGCGGGATGATGACACGGGACACAAGACGCTGAGCGCAGATGAGCACACCCCTTAGGTGCCCCTGTGTTGATGACAAGGGTGGAAGAAGTGTTATTGTCCACTCTATGTACGATTTGTTAAAACATTTACAATCCAGTTGCATAGGCTGATGTTAAGTCCCAGTCGCTGGTGTCTCTTGTTCTTCAGACGTCATTCAACACGACAAAACAGATGAAAAGCACTGGCGAGTTAGTACTTTACATAACACTCGTAGCAAAAATGTGTTTTAAGAAATACAAATAATATCAAGATAATACTTGAATGGGAAGTACTCAATGTTAAAAGTATATCAAACAAATCTTTAACGAAGTGATCACTGCAAACTCGTGCATTCTTCGATTCCGCTCCATTGGACTAGAGTACGTGCCACTTTTGTCGTCCTCTTTCCTAAAATCTTGCACTCTTCCGCCCTTTTGAAAAGCCTCTCGAAGAACTATAAAGAAACGTTTACACTTTTCACAATTTGAATGAATTGGGCATTTTTTCTCTGAGAAGAGACGTTGGCTTGACCACCATTCATATGTAATGAACCGAACATGTCCCGGACGTGACAAGCAATAGAACATTGTTGCTTTAGATATTATTCAACAAAACTGCAATGTTAATCTTTTTTTTGTTTTGTTTGTTTTGCATGCTTATTTTTTCCTTTAGTTGGTGAGATGTTGCACTGTATTGGGAAGGGCCTTTTTCAATGTATCCATTATGAATATTGCTTTATGTTTGTCAACTTTGGCATATTATACACACATGAACAAAAATACATCCAGGCATGCTACATTTTTACAAAAATAATCTCCTTTCCTGCATAACAGCACATCAGCATCTATTTTAGCAACATGTGATGACAACGAACGGCTGCACATCAATAAGTACATGTTTAATCATACAATGCACAATAAACTGTGTGTTCTAGTTTAAGCTATCAACTAAAACGTTTTCAAATGCTTACATCTTTACAAACATGCCACCATAATTCCGTTTTATATTAACATTACTGATTGCTCATACACAGAAAGACTCCTTTGCCAAAACATTCTAATTTATAATAATTATTTTGAAATCCTTCATTACCTGCACCACACACAACTCAGCTACAATTGAAGGCTGCTACTGACTGTTACCGGACCCTAGTTCCGGGTTTAGAGGACCCCATGGCTGTATCAGGTGCCTTTATAAACTCAATATTGTCCATCATTCACACACAGCAACAGCGTTTTGAAACAAGGATGAGGTGATAGAAGAATGGTAAAAATGTAGTAAATTTTATCTGTGGCAGCAAAGGAGAAAGTTATGTTTTAAGTTTCACTTTTGCATCCCATTGGCCATTACTGTGGTGTGTTTTAAGACCGTCGATTAAAGTTAGAAACAGAGGTGTCACTAGTTTTTAAAGACAGGGGAAGACTTAACTCTCAGGGGTGCACTAAAATAATCATAAAAATAATGATGTGTTATCATGATTCATACTACCCACTAATGATAATCCTACGTGTATCAGATACTTTACACTCTGAGGTAAAGGAAGATTTGACACATTTATAGACATAGTCAAGTGAATAATGATTATGAATATGATTATTTAAATTCAGTTTCTTGCCTCTTTGTATTGACTTTTTTTGTACAAACTGACTTTTTTTAACAAACCCAAATTATATAGACGAGGTTACCTAGGTGTAGGTGCTGGGCGATATGGCCTTTTTTTTAATATGTCAATATTTTCAGGCCATATCGCGATACACTATATATATCTCAATATTTTGCCTTAGCCTTGAATTAACACTTGATAAATATAGTCACAGCAGTATGATGATTCTATGTGTCTACATTAAAACATCCTTGTTCATACTTTCATGCAGAGAAAGAAATCACAACTAAGTCAATTGACCAAAACTGTATTTGTTAAACAGTTATTAAGCAGTGGCACAGACATTCATGTCATTTCCAAAACTGAAAGTGCAAGATTGTCAGAGACATTTTAAAACAAGCTATTAGTGCACTTTTGTGCATGATGTCACCAAGATGACATATCAAAACAACACTAAATTAAAGTGCACTTTTTGTACAGAACGTCACTACAATAATTTAAAAGAAATAAAGTGCACTTTTTTGCATGATGTCACACACGATATTTCAATAAGTGTCAAATAAAAATGAGCTGCATAATAGGAAATCAAATATTGTATGTCCTTTGCAATGTGGTAGTTTACTGCGGACATTATCTTTTGTTGTTGACTGTTTTTTCATCCGGTGTTGATCTGGAAATGTTTGCCTCTGTAATTTGATGGTGTGGACGTGTGGCACTGAATGGAGATGTTGACATGCGCAGTAATCACTCTTCATTCTTGGGGCGGCATGGCGTAGTGGGTAGAGCGGCCGGCCAGAAACCTGAGGGTTGCAGGTTCGCTTCCCACCTATTGACATCCCCAAAAAATTGCTGCTATTGTGTCCTTTGGCAGGACACTTCACACTGGTGAATGAATGATGAGTAAATGATAGGTGGTGGTCAGAGGGGCTGTAGGCCCAAACTGTTTGATGTAGCTTACCACCACCAGATGTGAGTGAATGTTGAGTCCCACTTCTCTGTAAAGCGCTTTGAGTGTTTATAAAAGCGCAATATAAATCTAAGTTATTATTTTTTATTCTCAAGCAAGTGACTTTTCATATGATGCTACATATTAGGAGTAATGCTACTTTTGGTAGCAATGCTTGTGCCCCACACTTGACACATTAAAATTGTCTATTCGACATATTCCCGCTCGAAGCCGAACCACAGCCAGACGATGGACCCCCTGCTGTTTTTCTTGGGAATTAATACTTCCTTCATTTGTTACCAGATTCGCACCTTCTTCCTCTCGTATTACCACTCGCACGGCTTCACTAGCATAACAGCTAACGTTACTCAGTCTGCTACCTCGTTGCTTCGGGAGGGCGTAAACGTATGTGACGTATGACGTGACAGTATGTGACGTACGTAGAAGGTACGCTTACTGTCTGTGAGAAAGAGACACAAGAAGGAGTGGGAAGAGCCTGCAGTGTAATGCCTGCAGCTAAAAGCAACTGCGTGAGAACGTGTACTCGAATATCACAATATAGTAATTTTCTATATCGCCCAGAGACAAACCCGCGATATATCGCGTGTATCGATATATCGCCCAGCCCTACCTAGGTGTGTTCCAGATATTTTAATCCCATCTATCCATTTTCTAATGCTTGCCCCTCTCGGGGTCACGGGAGTGCTGGAGCCTATCGGCATTCGGGCGGAAGGCAGGGTACACCCTGGATAAGTCGCCAACTCATCACTGGGCCAACACAGATAAACAGACAACATTCACACACAAGGGCCAATTTAGTGTTGCCAATCAACCTATACTTAGGTACATGTCTTTGGAGGTGGCAGGAAGCCAGAGTAACGGAAGGGAACCCACGCAGTCGCGGGGAGAACATGCAGACTCCACACAGAAAGACCCAAGGCCCAAGAATCAAACCCAGGACCTTCTTATTGTGAGGCACGAGCCATTACCCCTACTTACATGTGTTTTAAAAAACTGGTTTCAACCAAAATCATGCAAATTATTATATTTTAGTGCATGTGTATGGGGCGGCGACGTTGGATTTAGGTTGGGATAGGGGAAAGGGGCTTCAGGAGTCTTGTGTATGGGGGCCCAGAACTATTTGAGTCCCTTGTAATGTGAAATAATCCTTGTGCTGAGGTGCGAGCAAGGATTTGACCCCAGGATGCAGAGACGGGAGGCAAGGTTGAATCACAAAATAAAGTTACCTTTAATGAGTCCAAAAAGGGATTAACTAAAGGCGATGGGGCAGAAGTGCACACCATGGGATCACAAACAGAAGGAGGACCCCCGGTGGTCGGCAAAAGGTTCCAACGAAAAAACTTCTCTTTACTACGAAGGAACTATGGAGCAAAAACATGAGGTAAGGTATAATGATAAAAAAGAGAGACAACGTACCAAGTTTGGAGGATGCGAGTCAGGCATGAGCACAAGGAATGTACGGATGTCAATAACCGGCTAGGAGCAGCTGGCTGTGATGAACTTATATACTGCCGGGTGGCGATTAGTAGCTGGTGTGCCTCGCTGGGACTAATGGATAGATGAGAAACTGACACAAAAGGCAACAAAGAGAAGACAGGGAAATAACAAAACACAGGCTGCTTCACAGTTCTACTGGCATACTGGTTGCTTTTAAGATTGTTATTTTTAAGATTCTGCTTTTATGCGCGTACACAACTAAAGTTGTTCAAAGACGTGCTTCCAGAACTGTAAAGTATATTAGTGCATGTCAGCTTGCATCTTGCATGTGCCTGTGCTACACCCGATCACATTGCAAACAGGGAACAAATGCATTGATTGTTGTTATAAACATGTTTGCAAACAGTATCCCTTCAAATCACAGACAGCAACAACAAATCGATTCACAGAACAGCTGGTAAGAAACTAAATACGTACCATAGATTTCTACTTTGATTGATACTCTGGCCAGATATTTAGTTTCTAAGGTCTGAATGACTCTTTGGTTCGAGGATTTGAAAATATTTGGGTTTTGGTGGATGACTGTGTTTAGTTGATCATTTAAAGCAGGAGTGTCAAATCATTGTCATTGAGGGCCACATCGCAGTTATGGCTGCCCGTGGGCCACTTGTAACAGTGATTATATGAATGTAAATCCCTCGTATTGCTTATATTTTTTACTAAAGGATACCTCATAAGTCAAGTTGATGAACAGATATTTAGATTAGGGATGTCCCAATCTTATACTGATAGCGGATATCGGTCTGACTTCAGCAAAAAAAAAAAAAGATCAAATGATATCGACTTCCCTGAAAAATGTCTGATTTGAGCTTCGATACAAGTAAAATAGTCTTGCAGCACATTTACTTGTGCAAAGCAGGACTTGAGCTTAACTTAATGAATTATTGTGGCTCCTATACTGTATTGCAGGGGTCACCAACCTTTTTGAAACCAAGAGCTACTTCTTGGGTACTGATTAATGCGAAGGGCTACCAATTTGATACACACTTAAATAAATTGCCAGAAATAGCCAATTTGCTCAATTTCACTTGTTATTATTAATAATTATTGATATTTATCTTTGTGAAAACACTGATCATCTTAATGATTTCTCACAATAAGTATATATTTTTAATGACATGTTTTAAATTGTTTAAAATCCAATCTGCACTTTGTTAGAATACATAATAAATTGGACCAAGCTATATCTCTAACAAAGACAAATCATTATTTCTTCTAGATTTTCCAGAACAAAAATTTTAAAAGAAATTCAAAAGACTTTGAAATAAGATTAAAATTTGATTCTACAGATTTTGTAGATTTGCCAGAATAATTTTTTTTTTCAATTTTAATCATAATAAGTTTGAAGAAATATTTCACAAATATTCTTCGTCGAAAAACAGAAGCTAAAATGAATAATTTAATTAAAAGGTATTTATTACTCTTTACAATAAAAAAATACTTAAACGTTGATTTAAATTGTCAGGAAAGAAGAGGAAGGAATTTAAAAGGTAAAAAGGTATATGTTTTTAAAAATCCTAAAATCATTTTTAAGGTTGTATTTTTTCTCTAAAATTGTCTTTCTGAAAGTTATAAGAAGCAAAGTAAAACAATAAATGAATTTATTTAAACAAGTGGAGACCAAGTCTTTAAGATATTTTCTAGGATTTTCAAATTTTATTTGACTTTTGTCTCTCTTAGAATTAACAATGTCAAGCAAAGGGAGACCAGCTTGCTCGTAAATAAATACAATTTAAAAAATAGAAGCAGCTCACTGGTAAGTGCTGCTATTTGAGCTATTTTTAAAACAGGCCAGCGGGCTACTCATCTAGTCCTTACGGGCTACCTGGTGCCCGCGGGTACCGTGTTGGTGACCCCTGCTGTAGTGTATTGGAAGTTTTTTTTTTTTTTAAAGGTTTTAGTTATGTATTTTTTGATAATAAAACATGTTAGAAATGTCTTTTTGCATCATCAGATAATTATAAAGTTTAGAAAATATGCCACTATATGCAAAAAAAACATGTCAAAATTGAAAAAAAAAAAAAAAGACATTTAGCTATATAGTGCTTTATTGAAGGGCCACCCAAAATGATGTGGCTGGCCAGATCCTGGCCTTGCGGCTTGAGTCTGACGCGTGATTTAAAGGCTTTCATCTTCCTCACATTGAGCATCAATGTTTGAGGTGTCGGTGTAATGGATGTCAGCCATCTTAGCAGTGCAACAATATGTTAGGTAAACATCACTCCCTGGACATTGAGTGTTTGACAGCCAGATATGACAGCTGGACTTTTAGCAGGTTGCAGTTATTAAATTGCACTTGCATAAGTTTGAATTCAGTTGGGCTAGGGGCGTCACTAGCTTTTAAGGACAGGGGGGCTTAGCCCCCAGGAGATGAACAGGATGTGAGCGAACGTAGCGCACGAGTACAAAACTTCACAAACGGCTTACAAAGACCTAGAAATTATTCTTTGTTATTATTATTTCAGTCGGTTAAGGAAATTAAATATATATGGAAGTCTGAATAGAAGTGAGAAACATTTATGATATTGTAAGAAAGACTTACAGTCCGTCTGCTGATCTGAAACAGAGCCAACGCTGTCAAAGAGCTGAGGGACCATCTTCAAAGTGCAATGCTGAAACAAATAATGCAAAAAATAAAATGTAACTTCCAGGGCTTTACATTAATGATGTCCCATCATCCCAGGGACAGTAAAAATAATGCACGGGACGATGGCTTTTAACCATTTTTTTCATTTTCTCTTTATGTATTTATTCATTTTACATGTTATATTAAATGTCTTGGATTTTCCTCCCTCTGAAAATCCTATGAAATGTTTAACAAGCCATCCTGTAATAATACAACAGCTATTAATGTAACAAATCAATGCAAGAAAACAAATATATTTTTAATGATGTTTTTTTCATTATTTTAACAATAGGCTAATGTATACTACTTTATACAGATTCTACAAGAAACACAAAACTTAAAAACTAAATTATTTACAATTGCAGACACAAGGTTCTGTGCAGCTTGACCACAGAGTTGAGAAGGAGCAAAGATTTTCAATATTTGTGTGTGAAAATCACAAACAAATCTTCTGGGGGAGGATGACGCCCCTACAGGTATTTGGTTTACAAACTTTCAGCCCCACTTAAAACAAAATTCACCAGCCACCACTGATTATGATGCATTCTCATTTTAGCAAAACATAAGACAATACTCTCTTAACAGTATCACTGTAACCAGGAATGTGTCTTCAAGTAACAATATTCAAATACTAACTTTGTTGGGTAAGACAGACTTTGGTTATATTGTGAATCCAGTGAAACAGATTGATGATTTTAGCAGATTATTAAGACTTTCAGGTGTTTATATATGTTTAAGTATTTGGCAGACACTTTTGTCCAAAGCAACATACATGAAAAATGTAAACATGATCGTTTACGGGAAGAATGTAATAGAAAATATTAATACAAAGTGTCAAGACAGAATAAACTCTCTGCTGTTGCAGCAACAGAGATACAGTCTATTGGTCCGTAAGATATATAGATATCTAGTATATTCATACATTGTTTACGTAGGATATACACATGTATATATAACCTAATCATATTGTTTCTTCAACTTCAAAATAGCTGACTGTTTTTCCCCCTTCTCTGGGATTATTATTCCCAGTTTTGATCTTGGACGTCTACTGGTCACTTATAGCAGTGGTTCTCAAATGAGGGGTACGCGTACCCCTGGGGGTACTTGAAAGTATGCCAAGGCGTACGTGAGATTTAGAAAATATATTCTAAAAATAGAAACTATTCAAAAATAATTTATAAATATATTTATTGAATAATACTTCAACAAAATATTAATGTAAGTTCATAAACTGTGAAAAGAAATGCAACAATGCAATATTCAGTGTTGACAGCTAGATTTTTTGGGGACATGTTCCATGAATATTGATGTCAAAGATTTCTTTTTTTTGTGAAGAAATGTTTAGAATGCAGTTCATGAATCCAGATGGATCTCTATTACAATCCCCAAAGAGGGCACTTTAAATTGATGATTACTTCTATGTGTAGAAATGTTTATTTATAATTGAATTACTTGTTTATTTTTCAACAAATTTTTAGTTATTTTTACATCTTCTTTTTCAAATAGTTAAAGAAAGACCAACATTATACAATTTAATAAACCAAAAACTGATGACATAGTGCTGTATTTTAGTTCTTTATCTTTTTTTTTCAACCAAAAATGCTTTGCTCTGATTAGGGGGTACCTGAATTAAATAAATGTTCACAGGGAAAAAAGGTTGAGAACCACTGACTAATAGCATATGAGAATATTCTGTTACTGTTAAGCAAACTATGAACACGCCAAAACATGTGTCCTTTATCATAGTTACACATATGACAAAAAAGCGCGTGAAAATTAGTGGTATTCAGTGAGATAAAATGTGCTGACAGTTCATTGCTCCTGCCAAGAGAATTGCACTGAGTGGAGTGGATCACCACTCCAAGATGGCGGCCGCGCGTCTCGTCTCGTCAGCGCCAGTAGACAGTAGCGCTCCTTACGCTATGAAATGAGGGGAAAATGAGTGAATAATGACAGGTTATATGATTATTTATTTTAAACTCTTATTCGGGCCACTTTAAAATGAATATTTCGGCATGTATTTGTAAAAAAAAGAAAATAAATTTAAATAAAATAAAATATAATGCCAAATCATTTAGGGGGGATTAAGAATATATTAGGGGGGCTTAAGCCCCCCTAAAATAGGCCTAGTGAGGCCCCTGAGTTGGGCCATCAAGGTCAGATATCAAACGGTTCCAGTCAAGCATTGTTGACGACCTTGATTAACGTGATTGGCATTCTCTATATTTCAAAGGAAAATGATGATGTGAAACTTCACAATTGAAAGGAGATCTCTTTGTAGTTGCTGGTTCTCATGTACTCAGCAGCTGGTCATTCAAAGCTGCTGATAAGAACCCACTATTCACAAAGATGAGGGCCACAGACACTTATTGAAGGCCACTCATTGACAAATATTTGATTCAGGTCCTGGTGTCAGCTACTAAGCAATACAATTTTAAGGCACTCACAGATATCGAGTAATTTGGAAATTCAGCCAGAACCCTGTGACTTCGTTAAAACTACTTATCAGATTACTAGTTATGTTGTGGGTGTTCCAAATGAACACCCCACGATAAAGTGATTGAACTTTTTAGGATTTTTCTTAAATTATTAGTGAAGTATTCATCTTCCTCCGCTTATCCGAGGTCTGGTCGTGGGGGCAGCAGTCTAAGCAGGGATGCCCAGGTTTCCTCTCCCCAACCACTTCGTCCAGCTCTTCCCGGGGGATCCCGAGGCGTTCCCAGGCCAGCCGGGAACTTATCATCCATCCATCCATCCATTTTCTACCGCTTATTCCCTTTCGGGGTTGCGGGGGGCGCTGGCGCCTATCTCAGCTACAGTCGGGCGGAAGGCGGGGTACACCCTGGACAAGTCACCAGCTCATCGCAGGGGAACTTATCAGTGAAGTGAAATACTACTAATCATTTTAAATGATAAAACTGAATATTTTGGTATTTTCATGATATATAGATAGATATATATATAGAGCTTTAAGTTGCACTTACAGATGTAGCGACGAATTGTATTTAGTGACAGTGGTTTTCTGAAGTGTTCCTGAGCCCATGTGGTGATATCCTTTAGAGATTGATGTCGGTTTTTGATGCAGTGCCGTCTGAGGAATCGAAGGTCACAGTCATTCAATGTAGGTACCCGGCCATGCCGCTTACGTGGAGTGATTTCTCCAGATTCTCTGAACCTTTTGATGATATTATGGACCGTAGCTGTTGAAAACCCTACATTTCTTGCAATTGCACTTTGAGAAACTTTGTTCCTAAACTGTTTGACTATTTGCTCACACAGTTGTGGACCAAGGGGTGTACCTCACCCCATCCTTTCTTGTGAAAGACTGACCATTTTTTGGGAAGCTGTTTTTATATACCACCCATGGCACCCACCTGTTCCCAATTAGCCTGCACATCTGTGGGATGCTCCAAATAAGTGTTTGATGATCATTCCTCAACTTTATCAGTATTTATTGCCACCTTTCCCAACTTCTTTGTCACGTGCTGCTGGCATCAAATTCTAAAGTTAATGATTATTTGCAAAAAAATAAATAAAATGTTTATCAGTTTGAACATCAAATATGTTGTCTTTGTAGCGGTTGAAAATGACTTGCAAATCATTGTATTCGGTTCATATTTACATCTAACACAATTTCCCAACTCATGGAAACGGGGTTTGTAAGTTAATGTATGAGAAATTATCTTGATCAGCCCCAACATTTAGTCAGTTTTTTCTTATCCAATTTTTGACATTTTCTGAAAGGGTGATCAAAATCCAGCCATAACTTTTTGAACTATATTCCTATCTGACAGACAAACAGCAGGAATTGCATATACCTTTTGGCCATATCCGTCAATCTTCTGTTATTGTTGTTTTGTTCATCTTTTTTTGTATCTTTCCGGTGGATTTTTGCACACAAAGACAACGGAAAACACTAAAACTTTGTTCAAATATGTTAACAAATAGGAAGCTTGTTATCTTTACGTTTTGCTGTCAGAGTCTGCAGCGTTTGTCACACTTTCTTGTGATACAATAAATTGGTTTGAGTCCTGTCATGACATGTATTTCCTTCTTTTTTTCTATCCATTCAACTGTGATTTTTAATGAGAATTCCAATGTTTTATTTTACCCATTTTAACAGGAAAAATCTCATATTTTCAAATGCAAATATTTCACATCGTGTGTATGCGCTTGGCTTGGCTTAGAGGTAAATTAAACACATTTGACAGAAAATGAAAGTGAAGGCAAAAGAGTGAGTGTCCTGACCAGATATCTAGATGTACTGAAAAGGCAAAGTGTTAGTATGGGAGTGCACAAATCCAGCCAGTTATTCTGGACACAGAGGTCCATATACCATATTTTCCGGACCAATGGCGCATCGGATAATAAGGCGCAATATCGATAAATGGTGTATTTGTGATTTATATAAATAGATTATAGGGCGCATTGAAAGTGTCATGTTATTTTTTTTTTTTTCAAATTGAAAACACTTTGGTCAGAATGTTGCATAGATTATGTTTTACGGATCGTCTTTAAGCCAGTTTCTGACAGTCGCTTCAGGATGCGCCGTTTTGTGGGCGGTCTTATTTACGTGGCTCACCTTCTGCAGCGTCTTCTCCCCGTCATCTTTGTTGTAGCGGTGTAGCGTGCAAGGACGGGAGTGGAAGAAGTGTCAAAAGATGGAGCTAACTGTTTTAATGACATTCAGAGTTTTCTTAAATCAATAACACAGCAGCATCTTCTCATCCGGAAACAACAACACTGGAAATGTGTCCTGTGAAAAACCGTCCGACCGGAATTCTAATAACTAAAGTTCCTTGGGTGAATAATGTAAACTCATTACACCGGTATGTTTCAGCGCTTTCATGGCGAGTTTACTGACGGATATAGAAAAAACTTTACACTACTTTATACTAGAAATGGCAACAGCAGAGGATGAATGTCCCATAACAAGAGGACTACGGCGTCGACGCAGACGCGCACATTTTTTCAGGATTTATGCAGATCTCGATTACAGTTCAGCAGGTACCAGTAGGTAAGAAAAGTTACTCGTGCAAAACAAAACGCTGGATAATATGTCCTACCTTATACACACACCATAATAATACTCATATGTTTAATGCGCCGACAATCCAGCTTACCAAAGTCGTACTAAAACTGTTTTGATATATTTTTGAGAGCCGTGTGTAATGTTCTGAATTTTCAGTGGAACATTTAAAATGTTGGTATTTACTTAAGACATATTGCCATCACACCTTGCAATGAGGTGGCGACTTGGCCAGGATGCACCCTGCCTTCTACCCGAGTGCAGCTGGGATAGGCTCCAGCACCCCCGTGACCCCAAGAGGGACAAGCGGTAGAAAATGGATGGATGGATATTGCCGTCATTGTGCAGCCTACAGTTATTTGTTATGTTTGACTGCCATCTACTCGTCAAACTTACCGTTACACCATGTACCAAATAAAATAGCTTCAAGGTGGGTAAGCTCAAGCAAACGTATTCCTTACATTACGCACACTAGGTTATAGGGCGCAAGGTCGAGTTTTGAGTTTTGAGAGAATAAATGCCTTATAGCCCGGAAAATATGGTATGTCTTGAGCAGAAGTAAATGGTGTGATAATGTCGACTTTGATTGGTCATTAACAATTTATTAGATCAAGGAAGTAATCAGGTCGATTTTTAATTTATTATGATATGTGCTGTACAAAATCTAATTGAATTTAGGTTTTCGGAGGCGAAAAATATTTTAAAAATTATGATAAAATGTACCCAACTCTGTCAATTTAATGTGAGAACTGTAGATTCTAAGAGCTGAAGGACGGTAATTTGGAATGGCTGGAGGTGTTCCATCGAACATACTTCACCCTATTATGTCAAATTGCTAGTCATCTTTGGTTTAACAGTGATGACGCTGCAGTCAGTGTCACTGCCTTTTCTCATAATCATTAGCTGTATGTCAAGTAATAAGATAATTTTGTTTGACATTGTTTTCTTCTTATATATGGGCAGCATCCTCAGGCTCATTGTAATGTCGGCACCAGCGCTTGAAAAATGTATAGGACCATCACAAAACATGTGACTGAGTAAAGACCACAGTATGTGTACAGGACACTGCGTCAATGTCTTTTTCATACCGCACGTGTGTCTTAAGTGAACGAGTAGGTGTGTTTGGGTGTGGAAGAGACAATCCCTATGCATTTTGTAGCCATGCATAGCATTTGTTTGTCTCTTAATGCTTCATGCATCATTGCATTTCTATTTTTCCCCACTCTTTTTCCATATCCATCCTTCTCATGTTGCTGTCTCTGTGGAGTGCACATTGAACCAGTACATATAGGCCAGCTCCCACTGGTTCATGGGTGTGCATATAGCAGATGTTGCAATGCATCTTTCTAATAGTATACAGTATTTAGTGCAACAATACTAATTTGTATGCAGTATGCCACCATTGTTTGTATTACAGTATATCTTCTCAACAGACAACACTGTAGAAATTAAACTTGACTATCACTTAGAGTAGTCAGTGTCCAGTTCGGAAGGCAGTACATAGTTACTGTCCTTGGAAAATAACACACAGCCAAAAACAATTTGAAATGTGGACTCGTTGGACCACAGAAAACTTTTCCACTTTGCATCAGTCCTTCTTAGATGAGCTCGGGCCCAGTGACGGTGGCAGCGTTTCTGGGTGTTGTTGATAAATGACTTTGGCTTTGCATAGTAGAGCTTTAACTTGCACTTACAGATGTAGCAATGAACGGTAGTTACTGATAGTGGTTTTCTGAAGTGTTACTGAGCCTTGATGGGCAACACAAGTGAGTGCACCTTACAGTGATCATGTCCAAATTGTGGCAACGTGTCAATGTTTTGTGTAAACTACAACGTTATCTAGCACTTCTGTAATCCTCTTGGTGGTGGAATTGATCACACCTCCATAATAAATTCATTGAAGACACCTTGTGCTCCTCCACCTTCCGCCTTCAGGTGCTCATCGGGGTTCAAGTCAGGACACATATCTGACCTCTCCATTAACTTTCAACCTTTATTACATATATAACCATAACTTAGCTTTAAATCTTCACTCCTCACCTCCTCAGAAAGGTTGTTGTCCCATGGACGGTGTGTTTGGGTTTGTTATCGTATTAGGAAACTGCAAAATGGAAATTGCTATTTATTGGTACAGAGCGCCATCAGAGTTCAGCGGTCGATCAGTTTCTGGAAAAAATCTGTTCCTTAGTCTGGTGGTCCTTCTATGGATTCTCCACAGTCTCTTGCCTGAGAGGAGGGCATCAAAAAGAGGGTGTGCTGGTTGGGTTGCATCTGCTAACAAAGACGTCTGTGGTGGTGGGAAGGCTGCTCCCCATGATCTTCTCAGCAGCTTTCACCTCTTCAGCCATGTTATGCCGGTGATTAGGGTGCTCTCTCACAAACATCAGTAGAAGCTCCTACGGCTGCAGCTCTTAAATCCAGCACACCACAGGTTCCTGAGGAAATGGTGGTGTGCCTTCTTGAGCATACACAAAGTATTGTGGCACCCCTTCATCCCCCCCTCCAATGTGTAGGTTGTCTGACTTTCCTGAAGTCCACCACTATCTCATTGGTCATTTTTTACATTGCTGGAGAGGTTGTTGCTTTTGCTTTTGCACCGGTCTACCAGCTGTTCTTCTTGCTCTCTGTACTCAAACTTGTGGTTTGTGATGTGTCCCACTACCGCTGTGTCATCCACAAACTTCCTAATATGACAGCTGGGGTGTTTAGCAGTGCAGTTATAGGTCAGCCCTGATGATGATGGAAGAGTTTCATATTCTGGTCTGTTGGTCAGGAAGTCCAGGACCCAGTTCCCCAGTGAAGTACTCTACCCTAGTGTGTCCATCTTTTTCACCAGGGGGATGATGGTGTTGAGGGCAGATAATTCCTTGAGAATATACAGGAGACTTTATCTGCACTATATATATGAAAATTACGTCCACATCACAGACATGCTAACAAAGCTCCAGATAGTCACAATTTTGTTTTTCATTCGGTTTCGGTAGCGCGGTTTTCAGCTATCAAAGTATTTTTTACTGAGTGCGCAAATAATATCCAATCCAATCCAATCCACTTCATTTATGTAGCACATTTAAACAACAATAACGTTTCCAAAGTGCTGCAAAGCCATGTTAAAAACAATATTAAAAAACAATATTATGCTCCACCAATGACTGAATAAAAACAAAAAATAAATAAATATAAAACCAATATAAAAAAAAAACAATATAAAAACAAATATGATTAAAAACTATTTTAAAGGGTAAAATCAATCAAAACAGTAAAATAGAAATCAAAGTGTATAAAAAACACAGAGGACAACAGAGGACAGAGGACCACACAACTCACGTAGTGTTAAAAGCCAAAGAATAAAAGTGGGTCTTAAGACGAGACTTAAAACACTCCGCTGTGGAAGCAGTTTGAACATGGAGGCCCTGTCTCCCCTGGTCTTAAGTCTGGTCTTGGGCACCACGAGCTGGAACTGGCTCTCGGACCTCAGAGCGCGCGCAGGAATGGAAATTTGGATGAGGTCCGAGATATATTGAGGTGCCAGTCCATGTAAAGATTTAAAAACAAACAGCAATGTTTTAAAATCAATTCTAAAATGAACAGGGAGCCAGTGCAAACTCTGAAGAATTGGGGTTATATGCTGGCGTTCCCTGGCCCCTGTTAAAAGTCGTGCTGCCGCGTTCTGGACTAACTGCAACCGGGAGATTGCAATAAGATATATAAATATATGTATCAATTCATATCGTAACAACCAGTTAATGTTAATGTTTTATGTTCTTGTGGGATGCAAACAGATCCTCCCATGCCTGAAACAAAGTGTTGTGTGTCTGGGAAAGTGCGGACTCATGAGACGAAAGTGTTTGCAAGTGAGGTAAAACCTGTTCGAATTTTGCTGTTTGTTATGATAAGATTGGTAATAAAAATTAAAAATAGCATCAGATTTTATGTGGGTTTTTTTGGAGGATACAATATATTATATTACTTTCATTTGTTTTCAAGTAAAAAAAACAACAATTTGCCAGGTGTGATGGTATTTAAAATGCCGTGGCGGTGCGCTACATTCAAAACCCTGTATAAAGTACTTCTATTATAATAGTGTCTAATTGTCCGAACACACAATTAGGGATCTTTATCAGTGGAAGACCAGCCGAGACCAGACCTCCTGCAATGTGTCTGCTAACAACTTTGCTAATGTTGCTTATCATGTATATCATACATGCATACTGTATATTATATAGTTATTAAATGCACTAGTATTGCCTCTTTAGCAATTTTGTCAAGATGTACTAAGCAGGGTGACGAGTCCATTTATTTATGTAGGTTAAAATAACATATATATTTACATGCATTTGCATTACTTGCATTAGCCTGTTTGTGTTTAGCTCTTTAAGGATTGTTGATAAGGCGACTTGCGATTATCAAATGATAGGACAACACATTACGTATTTTACAGTATGGGTTAATGATATCGCTTTTTTTTGTTTAAAATCTGTAGTCACTTATAATATTTTCATGGTATTTTCTTAAAGTTGGACATCTATATAAAGAATCTTGGCTACTGTAGATGATGAAGTGAATGTTGTTACACGTGTTTAATCCTACACTTGTCTTTTAATGCAATGACATGTGTAAATTACTTTATAGTATTTTAGAATAAAAAAATGTTTAGTTTGAGAAAATACAGTTAACTAAGCAATTGCTAGTACTATTTGCACATGGACAGAATGTTGAGTCCCACAGTGTCATATTTCAACATCACTTTCAGACAGTTGTAAGGTCAAATTGCCTGCAGGAGACTGAAAGAGAAAGTACTGCATTGCTCGCCCTGCCTCAAGTGTGTGACTCAGAGGTGCTGTAGACGTCTGGAGAGCAACAAATAACAATTACAGACTGTCTGAAGCATTATTGGGCATTTTTTTGTGAGGAATATTGCTGTTTCTCACAAACTTTCAAGTAAATAACAAAGATTGCCAGCTATTTAACCAAATGCTTCTTCTAAACTATCTGCATCGTGTGATGAGTTTGACAGTATACAGGTATGTGGGAGTGCAGTGTCTGACCCTGATTGACTGTCTTGTTTGCTAATTGAATGCCCACGTCGCCATGGCGATGGCATCGTGTCAGAACACTTTCCCAAGCGGCTTTGCGTCGTGACGAGTGGGCTTCAGAGCAGTGTATTCTCACGGAGCTTCCTACTCACTGTGACTGCATACCTTCTGTGTCTGGTCATCCACACACGGGGAGGTGACTGGTAGCAAACACTGAAAGAAAGTTGTTGGTGCATTCAGACGCGGGTAATCACATTTCGTTTGGCCAAACCTACTTTATGTATCTATTTTTAATATACAGCCACACAATGCAAGAAATGTGAATGCAATCATGCAAGTGTTGCATGTAATGACAAAAGACTTGATGTTTTGATGCATGCTGGGGATGTATGAGAGAAGGTAATTGAAAATGAACCGTCAATATCTTTTTTTTCTTCTTCTTTGTCCTGTTTGGCCACTCAGGCAAATAATTTTGTTCATGGAGATGCCAATATTTGCTGTACAGATGTACTTTACAAAAATGAAAAGTGCGGCATACTTCTCTTGTTGCCGTGTTTGTATTTGACTTTATTAAATAGATTTATTTGATATTTGGCACAGCCAGACCGGAGCATGAGGGGATAGAATGAAGAAAAAAGGAGGACGGAGGGGGAAATTGCGGGGAAAGGGGGAGGAGGAGATAAGACAGAGAGACAAACCCAACCCAAAACAGTGGGTGTGGTGCCTTGGGAACAACGGACAGTCAGGCCAGCCAGCGACAGGACCCACAGCTCTGTGGGTCCTGTCCCATGCTGCCCAGAAGACAAGGCATGGGAGAAGCAGGGGACAGCCAGCCACCAAGCCAGCGAGAGACCACACCCCACGCGGGTAGAAAGACAGGACGCTCCACCCACACTGCCAATGATTTGAGCTTTTCAGGTCAATTTTCATACAAAAAGCGATTTAAAGGCATATTAAGGGGGACATATGATTTTTTGACTGAAGGAATCTTTCTCCATTTAAACATGGCGTGATGCAAGGAGACATTTGATTGGTTAGCCAGTTTCGTTGCGTTGTGTTCAAGTTCTGTTGGGGCATATTCGATTGCTGAAAATGTTCACAATTGGCCAATTGCAGGGAAATTTCGGAGATTTGTTAAGTTGTGAGGCCGTGCATAATTTGCGTGAATTGGCAACTATGGGGGGCAAGGGGCTGGATAATGAAGTCCTAGAATGTCATGTTTCAACCTTTGTGTATGTGAACATTATTATTCAAAAGTAAATCATGAAGTGCCATTTAAACGTACTCTAGGTGAATGACTCATTTTGTAGCCCGAGTACTCTTGCAATAATTACACATACGTCACACTGACTTTGCATTCTGTCCACATTGTTTTGTGGGTGTACAAAGCGTAAATTGCCAGTCAATTTCCCTCACCCGGGGGACTGCTTTAGCAGTGTTGTGTATATAGAGCTTGTCAAATGGGGCCATTTAATTAGCGTTTTATGGTAATTTGGGAAATGTAGTCCCTGTTACCATAGAAACCTTTCATTACTAAATTTCCATGGCCTGTAAAATTGAACTTAAGGAGTACAACTTGAAAAAAGATGTTTATGTAAATGCATCACACAGTTTGTGGAGTCGTTTAAAGGCATGGTGTTTAAGGTATTGAATTTATCTCCTGCAACAGGCAGCGTGCATTGAAAGTGGTGCTATGTCGAATCTTGTCGTGCTTCCACTAGATGGCCCGAATTACAGAGGCAGAGGTACAGCAAAGTTGTGATGCTTCACTATATTGCCTGTTTTCACTAAAATGTAAGAGGCTAGGATGGAGGAAACAGGAAGGATGGCAGCAGCAGGTGATAGATGAAGTGAACACATGAATAGAGATGCCGACAGTCAGCTGGCAGTAAAAAAGAGAGATTGACTTCCAGCCACAGAGAGAGACACAGAGAAATAAATAGAGTGGGATGACAGGAAGATAGAATATTTGGCATGACTTTATTATGACGAAAATAAAAGTGGTCTTCCAAATGATTCATTGAGTAAGCGTAAGTGTTCAACGGAATTTTTTTTTTTAAATATTCAAAGAATGCTGTGGATTGTCCGAAGCTTAAACAGCAAACAAAGTGGTTTTAGTACAAAAGGTTTATTTACCCATATTCAAAAGTACAACTTGGATTGAATTGCCAATGCAAACAGACAGCATCCTCCAAAGGATCCAGAATCAAGCAAAATCATGCAAATCATATCAAATATTGGTCTCCTGGCTTTTTATATGTTTCCCTCATGTGTCAAGGTCTCAATGTTTTGCAACTGCTTGCTCCACAACAACCTTGGATCCCTTAGTCACAACAAACAATCAAAACATTTATTAGAATGTTTAGAGCGACCACAAACTCAACTTTCCCCTACATACAGTATGGTCCTTTGGTTCTGAATAGGAAAAAAAGAAAAGAGCAGACCTCTTAAGGCTTTTTGGCAGATTTTCTTTTAGGACTTCAATAGACACAAAATATGGGATAAAAGTCAGAAATTATCTCTAGACTTACTGGTAAGTAACTTCTGATTAATTTAGTAGCCATTTTAATAGTATTTGCACAACAACATGTACTACAAATGATGCACAATTTACAGTCACTTATGACATTATAACAGGGCCAGTTTAGCATATGCACAACTGAAATATACAAAAAAAAAAAAAAAATGTTATTATTATTTTTTTTTCTGTCCTGTCCAGCCACTTAGGCAAATCATATTGTTGATGATTATGCCCATTTCTGCCGTACAGAAAAAAATTGAAGTGTGATTCTGTTGGCCTTATTTGTATTTGACTTTATTAAATGGGTTTATTTATTGTTTGGCGCAGCCGTACAGGAGAAGGTGGGGATAGGAAAAAGGAAAAAAAGAAGACAGAGGGGGAAATTGCGGGGACAAAAGGGGAATAAGATAGAAAGACAAGAACAACAGAACAACATCAGCAAATATTAAACGGACAAATATGATACGAAACAATGACTGCAAAAAAGCAGTTAGTTGAGTAAATATTATTAACAAAGAAATGACAATGAACATTATTGCACTCCAGATGGACAAAAAAAATACCAATAAAAATAGCGTTCTTGAAAACTAATAATAATAATAATTACCTCAAATATTATCAATACAATTGTTTCAAATGCAGCAACACACACATGTAAGGTTGTACCGATGCCAATATTTTGGTACCGGTACCAAAATGTATTTCAATACTTTTCGATACAAAAAAATCTTCGGGTACATTAAATATATGTTTTTTTTATTGCATTTGAAAAACAATTTTGTCCTTAAATAGAATAGTGAACATACTAAACAACTTATCTTTTAGTAATAAGTAAGCAGACAAAGGCTCCTAAGTGGTCTGCTGACATATGCAGTAACATATTGTGTCATTCCTTATACACTTATTTTGTCAATATTAGGAGGGACATGCAATACAAAATTGACTATTAATGTACTTGTTCATTTACAGTTAATATTTGCTTACTTTCTGTTTTAACATGTTCCATCTACACAAATGTTCAAATGTAATAAACACTTTTTCTTCTGTTGTTTGGATGCTTTACATTAGTTTTGGATGATACCACAAATGTTACAGGATCATGCATTGGTCATATATAAAGTCCTAAAGTGTCGAGTGACATATTTCCATGAGTTTATAAAAGTAATATAAATTAAAAAAAGGAAAAAAGATTTTGTGAGGATAAAAAATATCGATGTAATCATTGTATACGTTATTGTACTTAACCAAAACATATTATATCATCAAAACATATAATGTGTTATCAATATATTTATATATATATATATTTGCCACAACCCCGAAAGGGACAGATGGATAGATGGATGGATGGATAGAAGTTTTACTTTGTGGAAATTACTATCATGATCCCACATGACAGTTTGGACTTTGTTCTTTATTTTCCTGTTTGATATAATTTCCTGTCCTGCTGCTCTTGTTTTGGTAGTATCTCCTGTTTGGTCTCAGTGTTACGTTATGTTTCTTGTCCTGCTAGCACACATGTTCCTCATTGTTAATTTGTTCTATTTAGTTCCACCAGGTCTCCTCCCACAGTGCTGGTTCATTATCTATTGCATGCCAATGTGTTCTGTCGCTTTCTTAGTCGGTGCTTGACCTGTGTTACATTTCTCCTACCTGCACATCGGTTACCTTCTCCGCATCCTGAGATCACACCAACAGCCGCTATGTGCAATTGTCACAGTTCGACTCGAATGGAATGATTGGCATTCATAGCTGTCAATCGCGGCTTGTCTCATTCACAGTAGAGTTCTTTGTGAATAAAATTATTAAAAAGTGGCTGCTATGGTTGGTGTTAAATTTAAACATTGCTTTTGTGACTTTACGTTGTC
Source organism: Nerophis ophidion (assembly GCF_033978795.1). NCBI lineage: Eukaryota > Metazoa > Chordata > Actinopteri > Syngnathiformes > Syngnathidae > Nerophis > Nerophis ophidion. The sequence goes on along the minus strand of NC_084632.1, from coordinate 26,666,666 downwards.
CTTTTGCTCCATACGTGCGACGTATCTTGAACCAAAAGGTGAGCTACTGTAGTTGCGGCCTGTTTGGATACAAGCGCCCTCAAGACAGCCTCCTTTCGACTACAAACTGCATCTTTAAATGAATCTGCCCTAGCTCTGGATTATTTTCAACACTCTCCGTTTTGCTGTGATGGTTCATTTTCTTGATACCCTCAAAAATATTGTTCTCCTCACTGTGGCCAACAGCTACAAAAAGAGAAATAAAAGCAGGGGACCATCATTCTCCTCCATCTTTTGCAGAATGGAACAATCAATACACTCTAGTTTTTGCAGTTTCTCACGAGGAAAACTGATATCCAGAGAAAACAGGTTCAGATTCAGTAGCCAAATTGTCAATAACTATATTTAGCATTTGAGGACACATTTTTTGATCATTGTAATTCCCCAAATGGTTTTATCCACTTCATTTAATTTTACTGGTGAACCACATATCCACATTCCTCAAATGATGAACTAAATTAATCCGAAACTTAATATGCCATCCTGTTCCTAGCATCGTCTATGAATAGTTCAATGCTACTAGGTCAACCGTGTGATGCTGTAAGACATGATGCTCTAACAGTAGACCTGACTCTGTGTGTGTTTGTGTCTTGCCCCCATCTGGCTTGGAGTGCTGGCCAAGCTGCTGGGTACCAGCTCGGCAAGGTGACCTCATAAGTCAAGACACTGAAAAAAGATACGCCCACATTTCATTTTGTTTTTCCCCTTGCTTAGGGTCAATACAAAAATGCATTTGTTAGTATCCAGTCGGATGATCCCACACTTTTTACCATCCATCCAGATAGAATGATTATATTATATCTATGTATCTGTCATCTCGTAGTACACAGATGAGGGTTTCCAAGTAGCGTAAATGGAGCCAAATGCCCATATTTACACACTTTGTGGCAGGGCCATAGAAAAAATATTATTCTCTGAGTAATATGCACAAGTCATTTTCTTCCACTCTTAGTCAAATCTGAAGTCATTAAGTTTAAGTCCAAATTAAAAGGCACATTTTGAGACTTAAGTTAGCAGTTTTTGGTTCCAAGTCAAGTCTGCAATTGCTCACACCTGAGGATAGTGACAAGTGACTGATCTGAGTGAGTATTCGTGAGCTTGATTAAGGCCCCTTCTACACTAAACCGGCTAAGATTATCCAGGGTATATCCCACCTAACCTTATCCTTGTCCACACACACACAATGCCACCGTTTAAAACCCCCTACCCACTCCACCCGCTGGCGCAACACGACCTAGTACGCATGCGCAGAAAATGCGCACATCATAGTTTCTTTTTGTGCAAGTTTTTAAATTGAATTTAACTTATCTGAACAATATACAGTGTTGCGGTATTTCAATTAACTAGAATCCAGTGCGCTGTGGTGCCCTATTGTAGTGAATTACACCTTAGTCATCATAAATTAATAAAATCTTTAATGGACATGTGAAAGAAAACAACTTGTTAACAAACTTTATAAACTCTGGACCAAGACGTTCAGTAATCCCTTGACATACATCGCGGACAATGACTGATACAGTCTGCTTTGCCAGTCCAAATGCATTCGCTGTTTTCAGTAGTCTTACCTCGTCTGCCAAGTATTACAAAGAACACGATACCTTTTTTAACAAAAAAAACGGAAGCCCACATTCTCGTTGTCTCACCTTCGACAAATGGACAAAATTGTTCAGTAAGTAGAATCACAGCTGAACTGGACATTCGAAAGTTCTCTTGCCAGTCCTCTGGCACAACACACTCGTTGACAAACATATCCCACCAGGGTGCCGTTATCCAAAACAGTCGCTCAACGTTGCTATGTTGCATCCAAAATAGCTACAATCACGCATTTCCTTCTCTTAAGCTATTCATGTGTGATTTCCACACGCGTCTGTACAGAAGAAGGAGAAACACGGGCATGTCTGGATGACTCGCCTCCATCTTTCCAACCAGTTGTTATAAAGCTTGTTGTGGCGCGTTTTTTCTGGCATCACTTCCTGTGTGGGCCGCAGTCTTTTTGATGTCACTTCCTCTCTGAACTCAATTTGTAAACGATCAATGAGTCCATACAAAGCTAAGAGCCGGAGATTCAAGAAATACATGGCGCACTTACCCGTGTAAAAAAATTATCCAAGGAGGGGAATTTTAAACGATGGGTTAGTGTGGCTGACATGGGGTTTAGGCTAAATAATTATTTTTTTAAGGAGTTATCCAGCACAATGTAGACAGGGTCTAAATCTGATGTGGTCAACCCAGCTTCTTCTATCTTAGTTACAAGAAACGACTTTCTTGGATGCGCCTTGACTGAAATCTTTGTAGTCAGACATAAACACAAATGGCAATGCCGACGTGCTCTCTTAAGTTTCTTTTTATTGGTTGAGGCCATTGCAACCTGGTCATCAGGGAAGGAGAAAATAAGAGGGTTGGTGCAATAGCTGGAGGAAGAGAGGTAATGGCTTGTGGTCACAGAGTCCAAGACTCAAGTCAGCCTTTTGAGTCGAGTTTTCGGTTTCGGTATGTTGAGACTTAAGTAAAGATATAACTAACAATCCTTTTAATAGTCGCTGACTCAGCGATTATGTTTTCGGTTAGTCAACTAGTCAAATGATCATTGCTTATGATCTGCTGTACAAATTTTGAGTTTGACTTGGTTTTTTAATTCATTTTCAAAAACTATCATAATCAATTGGATTGTAACAATATAAACATAAATTAATGAGCAACGAAGGATTTTGCTTTTTTACACACAGTATATAACCGCAGTGAAAAGTAAACCAATAGGTTGAAGTGCTAGATTACCTGTAAACATGACATTCAGTGCAAAAAGTGTTTGTTATCCATTACTGTTAGAGTTATGTAGCTGCTATCATTTACTTGAAGGAATACAAGTGTAATCATGAACATTCCTGGTGGTCTATCAAATAAAATTTTATCAAGCGATCCATCGACAAGAGAAAATCTGCGTTTTAAAACTTTTATAATCAATGATAAAATTGTTGCATCCTGAGATCCAAGTCCCTCTCGCAGATTGGAGACCGCAAGATTGCAGACCTATCGTGCTTTATACATACATATACTATTTTTTTAAATTTGATTTTGTTTGGGCTGACGGAGACAAATGCGCAGTAATGTCTAAATGCTTTTGTGGAGGGTGGGGTGGCCTGCGGGCCTGCAGCGAAGCAGGGTGTGCCAAGATCGGCCTCGAAATCAGCGACAGGTGCGTAGATGGCCCACTTGGGCCTTGTTATCTAATCACCCGTCGCTCTGTTATAAGCAGCAGCCAGGAGGAGAGACAAGTTTGGAGCTGGATGGGAGCTGGCGTGAGAGGGGGAGAGAAAGAGACAAAACGACAATTGCTGAAAAGCAACCTGGGACATTACGTCAAAATAAAACAATATTGTAACCCTGAAACGGGCTCTCATGTCGGTGCTTGGTGGTTTGAAGAACCCCCAGGAGGGCAAACTCCACAGCTTCAAACATAGAACTCATAAAAAAACACACAAACGAAATGGTAAACTTCTACATATTGAAAAAAATGCTGCAAAGACATACATGCTGCAAGTTCAAAAACGAAAGAGAAAGAAATTTGCTCCAATTGCTAAAAAACCCTTCATGAGAGAAATTCTGCAACTTCACGGAAACAAAACAGAAGTCAGTCAGGCTGCAAGGGGAGCCAAACCTGAGAGATATCCAACTTTAAAGATTTAAGTTTTAATCTTTTACAGTTTTATACACCAACCCTTTTTTATGAGCACATATTTACCAAAGACGCAAAGAAAATGTACCTGTTACAGCCTGGACAAACTCAAACAAATATTGGCTCACTTGACTATTTTTTTCCCTGGGGCGGTATAGCTCGGTTGGTGGAGTGGCCGTCCCAGCAACTTGAAGGTTTCAGGTTCAATCCCCGCTTCTGCCAACCTAGTCACTGCTGTTGTGTCCTTGGGCAAGACACCTTCCCCACATGCTCCCAGTGCCACCCACACTGGTTTATTTATTTTTTTTAAACTTAGATACTGGGTTTCACTATGTAAAGCGCTTTATGTCACTAGAGAAAAGCGCTATATAAATATAATTCACTTCACTGTTGAACAATCTTTTGTTGTTGTTGCTTTTTATGTCTGCTTCATTTTCAATAAATTAATTCATGATTTTATATCAAGACACAAAAGCAAGTCGACAAGCTCCAACCCCTTCAGAGTCATTTACGTTTTAGTTTTAGTTTTAACTGCCACAAATCAGGATGTAATTTTCACTTAAACGCAACCAATGTAAAAAGGAAAAGATTGCCTTTTTTTTGGAAGAACAGCAACACAGCAGGTGGGCTCATCAGAAGTAGCAAACAATGACACAGATGTTCATTTGTCAAAGAGGTTCAAACAAGCATTTACATAATTGATGGCAATATTGATACATTTAAAACACACTTTTCCTAGGGGAATACATTTTTATAAAAGCTGCTGTGTTTTGTTGTGAAGCGTGTATACATGGTGTACTCTTTGGCAGTTTTGCACTCAATTGATGTTTGGTCATCATAGACCAAACATCAATTGTGTTTGCCTAAATTGTGCTTGCTCTGTAATGAGTGGCAACAGTTTACGAAATGCAAACTAAAAGCAGTGTGCAGGTTTTCACTTTGAAATTGCAGTGACTGACCGGCCCACAAATATAGATCTTCTCTCAAAAGAGCTCTTCTCTAGTCCATGAGCAAACATACACTCTAATATACTAAAGGCTTGTAAAGACACACAACATTCACACTCACATTCACACACTACGGCCAATTTAGTGCTGCCAATCAGCCTATCCTTGTCTGGTTAGATGTCATCCGCCGGCCTTATTTCAATTAGGCCTGCATTGAAAGGGTTTATCTGATTTGTCCGTAGCATTGGCAGATGTTTAAGTAATTTCTTTCCCCATTTCTTAAAGGCCTGATTTCAATCTGAGGCCAGCTCAGTTTGTATATTTTTCTGTTTGGGCTGCCATAATCCCATCCAAACTGTGTCACCTGTAGATTATTGTCACAAATGTGCCTCAATAATGTCATACCTTGCAGAATAAATGTATAAGTACTATAATGTCACTTGTTTGCATCATTGCTAAAAGTATCTCTATTGTATTTGCTTGACTCAGAAAACACTTTATTTAGCATCCGTCTGACAGCTTGACAGCATAGTGTATACATTCAGGCATTACAGGAGCTTTTTGATTGATTGATTGATTGAAACTTTTATTAGTAGATTGCACAGTTCAGTACATATTCCGTACAATTGACCACTAAATGGTAACACCCGAATAAATCCACGTAAATCAATTCATGGTAAACATCAGGTTATTTCTTCAGATATTATTGCTATTGCTAAATTATTATTTGCTGTGCTACAGTTATTTAATGATGTGCTGTTTAGGGTAACAACCATTAACTAACTACTATCCTGGTAAAGGTGCTACAGATGTTGTCTGCCAAAATGACAGTGGAGGGTTTGATCCCAGTCGATCCCAAGTGATCCTTGAGCAAAAACACAAAATCCTCAATTTCTTTCGGTACTGTGAATAGATAATTTTATATGGTACTCCAGAATTTCGCAAGTTTTTGGGGGAATTTTTGTGTTGTAAAATGCCTCAATTTGTGGCAGCTTTTCAGAAAGTTGTGACAAAAATTGCAATGTTTTGAGGCTTAGTTTTTCAAAAACATTGAATCAACTTGTGGTTTTATGAATTTGTTATCAATGTTTTTAGTGTTCTTTGAACTCTTAAGATCAAAAAGCACGGGATTAAAAAATTAAATACTGTATTGCATATTTGCCAACCCCCAAACCTCCGATTTCGGGAGGTGGGGGGGGGGGGGGGGGCGTGGTCGGGGGGGGGGTGGAGGCGTGGTAAGGGCGGGGGCGTGGTTAGGAGGGGTGGCGTATAATTCACCAACTCGAGTATTTCTTATATATTTCATATATATATATATATATATATATATATATATATATATATATATATATATGTATAAAATACAAAATACTTGACTTTCAGTGAATTCTTGCTATATATATTTATTTTATTATATACTGTATATAAATAAAAGAAATTGTTGAATTTCCGACGTCACCTATCAAATACACAGCAATAAAAACACAGTTGTTCTACTAACTGTGCTGTGCTTGCTGGTTACTAAAAAAACAACAACAACACTTATCTTTCACAATATGAGTAACCTTTGTTCTGCCATTTGCGTATTGGGGAGCGATCTCCGAATCCGGGAACATCCTTCACGGATTTGTTGTAGACATCCGCAAATGAGAACGGGATGTTGCTTCCAGCTATCAGCATAGCCATCTTTGTGTCACCATAATATACATCATCGGGTCTCCATTTTGCAAGGTGGCCCATACTACTGGGTTGTGAACGATGCTGCGCTGCGGACGCTTTGTGCTTCGCTGACTGTTCATGGCTGAATATCCGTTCGGCCGCCGTGTTCAATGAATAAATCTGTTCTACAAAATTTACAGGCAACATACCCATCCCCTCTGAACTCTCCTGGATAAACTGAAATTCTTGTTTCCAATCCTTCTGGGACTTGCAAGCATATTTCTTCATTTTGCTCGTCGACGGTGTAATATATTGGGTTGTAGTCAATAACCAGGCGACGTAATGAAGGTACGTCTCTTTACTGTGGGCTTCAGAACAGACTCTCTAATGCATGTTCCTTGACTGCACTTAAATGTAGAATATTTTTACATTATTTTCTACGTACAGTAGATGGCAGTATTGTCCTGTTTAAGAGGGTCACAACATTGAGTCAGGTCTGTCTGCATGGAGCTGGAGGGGGCGTGGCCTCCAGCTCCGCTTGAATTTCGGGAGATTTTCGTGAGAAAATTTGTCCCGGGAGGTTTTCGGGAGAGGCGCTGAATTTCGGGAGTCTCTCGGAAAATCCGGGAGGGTTGGCAAGTATGCTGTATTGATGGTTGCTCTTTCATGTCTTCTTCCATAAACACCATTGCCTGTGTTTCCTCATGCTCTTTCAGTATTTTCCCAAGCACCTTGGGGAAAACATCAGTAGAAGAGGACGCTAAATAGAAGCTAGCTGCTTTGTCTTGTGTTTGAGCACTGGGTCTGCTCTTTTTCTGTTTTTCTGCAGGTTCTGACTCAGTCTTTTTCCCCTCAATACTGCTTCTGATTTTTAGGATCACTTTTGGCTTTAGTCTTTTCGATGTTTTAGTATCCAAACTTCTACCAAGACATTTCTTCTTTGAAGTAGGACTCATTAAAATGATTGCTGCAAACTAAAACCCTTTAGCTCGGTCCATCCCATTTTGCTCGAGTCAGTTTGTGTCACGCCTATGAATCATGTTTTGTTTTGGTCATGTTCGGTTTTGTTTTTTGGACACTCAGTTCCAGTTTTGCACTTCCTGGTTTGTTTTTGTTACCATGCCAACTCATTAGTTTTCACCTTGTGTTCATGTCATGCCCCTGTGTTCTTGTCTCATACCTGTTTGCACTTATCATGTTCATTATTTAAGCCATTCTGTTTCTGTTCTTCGGGCTGGCAACATCTGTCAAGACTTGGACTATGGCGTGGGTTGTTTTCCCGAGGTGCGAAGCGAATGGAGTGGAAACGGCGATGGCGTGAAGGTAAAGACATCTATATTTTAACACTAAAACTAAAAACAGGAACCAACAAAAAGCGCGCACAATGGCTGTACAAAAACTCGGCTATAAAACAAAAGATTAGCACAAAGGCAATGAACTATAAACATGAAACAAAAGCTTGCACTCTGGCATAGATAACAAGAAAATTTACTCTCCCTAGGGTGTAAGAAAAGCAGCAGGGATAGCAAGGTGCGTATCAGGTGATCGAGGACGTGAAAGAGATGATGTTGCCAGGCCCGAGAACAGAAACAGAATGGCTTAAATAATGAACATGATAAATGCAAACAGGTGTGAGACAAGAAGACAGGGGCGTGACATGAAGACAAGGTGAAAACTAATGAGTTGGCATGGTAATGAAAACAAACCAGGAAGTGCAAAACAGGAACTGAGTGTCCAAAAAACAACACCGAACATGACCAAAACAAAACATGATCCATAGGCGTGACAGTTTGACAGGAGAGGTCCATACTTTCCACATATTACCATCATTTGGAAATGTATGCAGGCTGACCCCTTAAGTTGTATTGCTAGAACCTGCGACAATGCATCTGGCAGACATATTGTATCATTCCTTTAAATTCTGCATAAAGACAATGTGATTCGGGATGAAGTTGCTACCAAAACACATACTATGCAATAGGGTTGTACAGTATAACGGTATTAGTATAGTACCACGATACTAATGAATCATGATCGATAAAAAGTACTGGTCCGCCACCCACCCACGCTCCCGTCGTTGTTACGTCGTGTCATTGTTGGTTTTACGCGAAGACGAGCATGTTCCGCAGCGCACAATCACGGATTACTTACAAATAAAAATGATGTTTATACAGAAAAGGGAGAGCGGACGCATTTTGCTTTAAAAAATAGCAATAAAGGTGAAGTTATAACACTGAAACGGCCAACGGAAGAGGTGCTTTAAGACAGTGGTCCCCAACCACCGGGCCGCGGACCGGTACCGGGCTGCGGCTCGATTGGTTCCGGTCCGCAGAATATTTTGTTTTTATTATTTAATTTTTTTTTTTTTTTTTTTTTGCTAAATCAACATAAAAAACACAAGATACACTTACAACTAGTGCACCAACCTCCCATTTTCATGACAAAAACCTCCCTTTTTCGTGACAAAGGAAAATAATATTATAATATATTATTTATATTATGTTTTATGTGTCCCTGGACACATGAGGACTTTGTGACCACTGTATGATCCTGTAACTAGTTAGTTACAGGATCATACAGTGAAGTTACGTCTCTTTACTGTGGATGATACCCAAATTTGTGGTATCATCCAAAACTAATGTAAAGTATAAAACAACAGAAAAATAAGTGATTATTACATTTAAACACAAGTGTAGATAGAACATGTTAAAAAATAAAGTAAGCAGATATCAATAGTAAATGAACAAGTAGATTAATGGTTTATTTTCTACCACGTGTCCTTAAAAATTTTGATAAAATGGAAAATGACACAATATGTTACTGCATATGTCAGCAGCAAAATATGAAGCCTTTGTTTGCTTACTTACTACTAAAACACAAGTTGTCTTGTATATTTACTATTTTATTTAAGGACAAACTTGCAATAAGAAACATATGGTCCTCTTTATTTAGACAAGTACCAAAAATTATCAAAATAATTTTGGTATCGGTAATGGTACCAAAATATCGGTATCAAGACCACACTATATGCAATATGAAATTGCCTCCAGTCTTCTGTAGGTGACGTCAGAAGGCTGATGCAGGCCCGCCCACATTTAGCTCGAAAATGTGATGAAACTCATTAAAAACAAATCTAAAATCACTACTGAGTCTCTGTTGCAGTGAATTATACCTTTTCAGCAGGAGAAGTAGGAAATAAGAGCCAATGTTTTCAGCATCGGAGCTGCCCTTTAAATATACAAGGTTGTTTTTTTCTGGTGTAGTTGCAAAACTTGAACAGTCAGCATGCTAATCTCCCCCTATAAAAAACTTAGAAATAAATGGGAATGCAGAGGAACGTTGTCGTGGGTGATTCCAAATGGCTTCAGGTAAAGGTACGTGGGCATAGGAGGACAGATAAATACTGAGATGGGGAGAGGGAGAGGACAAGGAGAAGAGATGTGCTGGGGCGTCTTCAGTAAGAATTGGGCCACTGAACACAACCCTGAGGAAAAAAAATACATGACTACAAACAAGAGCTAGAGAGAAAGTGAGACATGGCAGAAGAAGACTCTCAAATAAAGTGATTTAACTGTGAGCCACATAGAAACAGAGGGACAGCTGGCAGACTGAAACCGTAAGATTAGAAAAGGAGACAAATATTTCAGTCTGGAAATGTTTCTTCGTGATGATCATCCTGTCACGCCGTTAAAATGAGGCTGTCCTAACTCCATGGCACGTCCTTCTCTATTGTTTTGCTGGTTTTCAATAAGTGCGGAGCCAACTGTACACACGTATGTATAAAATGCCATACGTGTCTAATTGATAACGTGGCCCAAGATTGGTTCTGGTTGTGCAATGTTGTGGTTTCTGTGTCTGCTGCACACCTGTGTTGATATGTGTCACTGCATTGATTGTCGATTTGTGTCAACACAACTCGCCCTTGATGAGCTCCTACATGTTAATGAAACATGGCAAGTGACAGGTGGGGTTTGTTCGGATGCTATGACGTTTTATTCAGGTCTTGGTTATACTTTTTAAAGTGGGGTTTTCTGTCCAATCTAGAATTATTTTTGCAATTGACCCACAGTTGTTGAGAAATTACTTCATACTTAACTTCAATGTAACACTCTTTTAGGGCAGTTTGTTTTCATTCATGGGTGGATGAGAATTAATGGATTATTTTCTTTTTTGTTTCTTTTCCTTTTTATTTTAGCTATGTAACAAATTATTTGCACCCCCTTGACATTGATCTTATTGGGGTCCTGACCATCTGGTCACAAAACACTGATTCAGACTGTAAGATGTCACATGCAATAAAACCCACTGCAGGTTCAGACCTGGACCGATGCGCACATATCTCACATAAAAAGCTGGTACAACAGTATGATTTATTTATTGAACTAAATAAATTAACATATAATCACATGCAGTATTCTCCAGGAAACCAGCGTCATCTGCAGTGGACTTTGTTTTTGGTATATTTATTTTGACATTTCATAAAAAAAAAAAAGCCCAGTTCTGAAAAACACAAATGTTCACTGCAGAGGAATGAAAATGAAACTTAGCAACGAGTAACACATAGGAATGGCTACCATTCACTTTTGAATTGGTATGTCTTTTATTCAATATTTTACAGTGAGCTAAATGTAATAACTGTGCTGTCCTGTTTTTATAGCTTGATTTCTTACACTTCTGCGTCTCATTTGCAAGTATTGTGCAGATTTTGTATAAAAGGACCGAATTTGGTGCTCATATCGAGAAATACATTACAATTATTAACTGTCATACAGGTGTAAAACTATGTTGATAACGCTACAATGACACCGGTAATCTGTTCTAAAAGATCAGACAAAACCAAAGTAAAAATAACTATTTATTAATTAATCCATTCCACACACCCATAATATTAAGAATGGCCTTTTTTTCAAGCTTATGTCAATAAAAAGTCTGCTTCTTACTCATATTGTTAAACATAAATGTAACCGGATTTGTAGCTGGATTTGGCAACCCTTACCAGACGATGTGTCCTGACCTAAGTTGTTAACTTCAACAATGGTATAGGGCTGGTCGTCCCGCACCATCATTACCATGATGATGTCGCAGATCGTTTTAGCCCTTGGGTCTTTTCTGGCAAGCTTTTTGCCCTGGGCCTTTCTTTGTGGCTGACTTTGGGATGATAATTATTTTGCACCCCCTAAAGTTACTAACACAACATACATTTAATATAGACATTTTCAGGTCTTAAATTTTTACAAGTCATTTTGGACAATTCTATGTTTCTAACTGTGTGGGAACACATTGCGGAATACCCTTTTCTGTTCCAGCCAAGATCATGCTTGTATGATTTTGTTATAGGAAAGTAACTGGAAAATAATTGGATTTATTGCATTTCGTGTTTCTTTTTAGTATGATAGTGTGAATAACTCTAAAAATTTGTATTTCAATGTGCAACAGCATTGTTAATTGAAATATATGCTAAGGTTTTGATGTGATTGAAGTGAGTCAGTCACTTGTACTCACCACCTGGAGCCACTGATGACAACACATTTGCAAAAACTGCAAAGCCAAGGTAGCAACATTGTTTTTTGTGACATGAAATTAGAGTTTTTTTATTCATGTTTTAATCCTTATTCCGAATCCTTCCATTAAAGGGGGCATATGGTAGTAAACTTAATTTCTAATTGCTTTGGGTCTCCAAACCACCATAATAATATGCATATTAGTATATCCTTATATTTCTGAAACTGTTCTTTCCAAATGTTCACAATTTGGGTGGATAGTGACATAATAATCAAGCTAAACATTGCAACACTGTCACATCCAAGTTCCCAGGGCAAAGATCTGACATTGTCTTTTTTTTAACAAGCGACTACACGGAAGCACTATTTAGTCTCAACCAGAAGCGGAGCACAGCTGCAGTGTAGTTGAATGCACATATTGGCTCAAATCATTACATCACCTCCCTATCCACAGAGAAGATCAGAGCAAAGTTGATTAATTTTATTTATGACGGTTAGCTGCTCCTGATGTAATTCCAGACCTTGGTCATGAGTGCAGCGGTGCCCTTCATCCACTCAGGTGTACTGTAGAAAGACTCAGGTTTGCATGTAATAAAAACATGCAAACCTGATAGTACACACAAAGCTGAACTGACATGAATACAAATACTTGACTTGTGTTCTATTCAGCAATACTATTTTCAAATCTTGTAGCTGCTGGATGACTTAAGGTGCTTATTAACACAGTTTCAATTGATTAATTTTGAAGTCTGCTGGAGGTGTTTTTTTAATGGATTTTTTTCTTTTATGTAGGAGATTTTTCGGACTATAAGTCACAGTTTTTTTCATAGTTTGGCCGGGGGTGCGACATATACTACAGAGCGACTTATGTGTGAAATTATTAACACATTACCGTAAAATATCAAATAATATTATTTATCTCATTCGCGGAAGAACCGAAGAAAATGTCAGCAATCGTCACATACACGTCAACCAATAAGAATTCGGCGGGGGAGGGTCATGGCAGAAGTGCATTGTGCATCATGGAATGCTAACTGCTATATGCTATATGCTACTGCAGTAGCTATTAAAATGGATCGTTTCATCGCTGTCGGTAACTTATAAAAACTGAGAAGGGCTGAACAAAACTGGCACCGAAAAGGAAATCATGTACTGCAGATTACACAATATCAAATAATATTATTTATATCATTCGCAGAAGAGACCAAGAAAATGTCAGCAATTGTCACATACACGTCAACCAATAAGAATTCGCCGGGAGAGGCTCATGGCAGAAGTGCATTGTGGGTCATGGAATGCTAACTGCTATATGCTACTGCCCTAGCTATTGAAATGGATCATGTCCACGTTGGCGGTAACGTATAAAAACTGAGAAGGGCTGAACAAAAATTGGACCGAAAAGGAAATCATGTCCCGCAGATTACAAGCTGGACGTAGTGAAATATGCAGCAGAAAACTACAAGAAGAAGCGGCGCATACATTTGGATTCGGCAGAGTTGTTTAGAAGCGACATCAAGGAAGAAGATTTAATTGGATTTATCGATTAGGAGTGACAGATTGTTTGGTAAATGTATAGCATGTTCTATATGTTATAGTTATTTGAATGACTCTTACCATAATATGTTACGTTAATATAGCAGGCACGTTCTCAGTTGGTTATTTATGCGTCATATAACGTACACTTATTCAGCCTGTTGTTCACTATTCTTTATTTATTTTAAATTGCCTTTCAAATGTCTATTCTTGGTGTTGGATTTTATCAAATAAATTTCCCCCAAAAATGCGACATATACTCCAGTGCGACGTATATATGTTTTTTTCCTTCTTTATTATGCATTTTCGGCCGGTGCGACGTATACTCCGGAGCGATTTATAATCCGTGTTTCTCATACAACTCAGTTGGAGCTGGGATGCGTTATCTTTAATCTTCTCTGCAATGCCTTCAATTTTCCAAGTAAATAATTGCATAAAGTCAAATGCTCAGTGAGTGGAGCTACTGGGGTCCTTGTTGGGTTAGCGATGCCACTGTACTGAACATATATTTAGAATGTTTTTTATTGAGGCGGATGAGATTGGAGTAGTAATTAGTTTTAGCTAAGGTAAGCGCGCGTTTATAAGTTATCAAACTATCACTCCATGCTTGATGAAAAACCTCAAGTTTAGTCACACGCCATTTGGTTCCAACTTTTTACGTGATAGTTTAAGTTCTTCTGTAAACCACAGGGTACGCCTTTAGGGGCCTGTTTTAGCTTTAGCAGTGCTATACTATAAATGGATTTGTGCAGGGCAGCGTTAAAGTAGTTAATGAGGTTTTGGAAAGAGCCCACATAATTTGGAAATGGTGCCATAGCAGTGGTTATTCGTAGCTTGTTGACAATGAGTCAGAACTTCGAATTTTATAAGGTAATGATTGGACATTACTTCAGTGTGCGAAAGTAGCATAACTTTAATAATTTGATAATTGTATTATCTGCGTGCATGTCTAGATCAGCAACAAACTCTGAAAATTCACTGATAAAGTCCGAAAAGAGCTCAGGAGGGCGATAGATAAAAGCCAGATAGAGAGGTAGCGGTGTGACAGACCTCATAGTTAGCACTTCAAATGATTGTAATTTCTTACTTTGGTTAGGGTTAAGGTTTAGGATTTTATTGGACATTGAAACTCTTCCACCCATTTTAAGGGTACGGGCAATTAATCTGGTTTTAGTCATATTTTGCTGAGACCAATGATGTTAAGACGTTTGTCTCTAATGACCTCATTAACTAATAATGTTTTGGAATTGATATGATGGGGATATACTCTTCAGTGTTGCTTTGTGTGCAAGTTCTTAAATGTAACTTATCTGCACAGTATCCAGTGTTGTGGTATTTCAATAAACTGGAATCCAGTGGCCACTGCGGGGCCCTATTGTAGTAAATCTGACCTGAGATATCATAAATTAATCAAATCTTTATTAGACACGTAAACAATGTGATAAAGAACATTTAACATTAATCAATCGAGGAATCTAGATATCTGGTCACAACACTCCTCACTCTTTTATCGTCACCTTCATTGTCCATTTGTATTTGGTGACTTTATATACTCTGGACCCAGACGATGAGTCAGCGACATAAATGGCTGACAATAACTGATACAGTCTACTTTGCCAGTCCGAATGCACTTGCCGTTTTCCTTGACGGCTAGGTAATACAAAGCACACGCTATCTTTTTTATCACATGCATGAGAGCTCGCAATCTCGTTGACTCTCCTTCGACAAATGGACAAAGTTTTTCTCTAAGTAGCATCGCAGCTGACCCGGCCAAACATTGAAAAGTTATTTTGCTGTCTGAGAAGTTTTGTTTCCCAATTAGCTGCAATTGCTGTCTCTTGAGGCTATTCATGTGTGATTTCCACAAGTGTCCGTACATGTAGAAGAAGGAGAAACACGACATGTCTGGATGACTCGCCTTCATATTACCAGTAGTTAGCTCTGAGCTACGAAACCGCTTTATTATGAAGCTGGCTTAGGCGTGTTTTTTCTGACGTCACTTATTGTGTGGGCAAGGTCTTTCTGGCGTAATTTCCTCTCCGAACTCACTATGTAAACGATCAATGAGTCCGTAAAAAGCTAAGTGCCCGAGATTCAAGAATTACATGGCTGACTTACCCGTGTAAAAATGTGTCCCAAGGATGGTGACCTTAAATGCTGGTTTAGAGTGGCTTAAACGGGGTTTAGGCAAAATAATTATTCGTTTAAGGGGTTAAACGACTTTGTATAGACATGGCACCCCATTTTATGTATTTATTTAGTTTCCATTTTCTTTGGCCAATCTTTATAAAGTTATGCATTTTCTCGACCTACAGTAAAAAAACAGACAAGATATAGCTAGATGCTGTTTTTTTACTGTAGGTCGAGAAAATGCATAACTTTATAAAGATTGGCCAAAGAAAATGGAAACTAAATAAATACATAAAATGGGGTTCGGGGAACCTTAGAGGTAGTTCTAGGGTGTCCCCAGCCAAATGACAGATAGTTAATAGTAATAGACCCTTATTAGGTAAATTTGTACACATGCAGTTACATTAACGTTGATGTTATACATGCGGGTCCATCGATATAAATGCTGTTACAGTAAATGTAACTTTGATGTAGCAAGCTACTTTTGCCGTGTAGCTTCCTAAAATTCTCCGGGGCTAGTCCCCTGTTGCTAAGCTACATTTAATCGAGAGTAACTTTTAGCTAAGCTTACTACATGTTCAACTAACTTGCCCATCTCTGGTAATTGGGGTATTTGGATCAAAGCATGACAAAGGCATGGCTTCTGAACTTGTGAAAAAAATTGCATTTTTGTCCTGTCAAATATTTCATTAAGAGAAATGAGAATACAGAAGAGGTATGTTTGTTAGTTTGCTATTGCTACCCACAGCTATCTTGTTTTTATGGGATATAATTGGTGAGATGAAAAAGCCCCAGTGCCAAAGAGATGAAAGAAGCAGGAAGAGGGCATCAACTGAGAGTCATTAACATATGCATCACCAGCTCTAAATAAAATATTACTGCTATCATTTTCTATTCCCCGCGGTTACGAATTACATGCATGGTTTTAATTTAAACACACTGCTTCTATTTGGAGGCCTCTTAACCCGTTAATGCTGCATGTTCCTACTATGAAATTATTTAAATGACATAATCAGGACTGTTCATTGATAATTAATTTAGCATTATTTTAATTAACAGCCTTTTATACAGTATGCTACCCTCAACAAGTGTTCTAATTACATTTCGGCCAAGCTACAATTTTATGAAAATGACCACCAGTGAATGTCTGTCTTTGTTAGCTGTTACTTGACACATTTTTAGTTGCTTCAACCTTGTCTGCCACACTTCTACCATCGTCAACAAAAAGCAATACACCTGTGTGATGATACAAACGTTGTTTATCGACAGTGCAAAGCGGCTTCTAAGGTACTAATCCTCGCCAGTATGGCGGAAAATGAACTAAGTTTCCTCCAAGTTTCAATATCACTGGAGGAAATGCACTCACACACCAGACGACAAAAGACGCTAACCACTAAAGCATCAATGAAAAGTTGGGATGCTTGATACCTAGAGTAGTATCAGTTCATAAACAAAATGAGAGTGATTAGATTAATATTTTTATTTTTAGTGTACTTTTCATAACAACATATTTAAAATAAAATAAAATAATGCATATTCTAATTTTTGTTATTATTTACAAACTTATGGAGTAAGCCTTTGGATACAGGAAGGCTTTAAGGGCAAAACCCAAATTATTTCAATGGAAGCTGGTAGTAGTTTTCTTCTGTTTAGTTATTGAACACTGACCATTTGGTTTTAGTTAAAAACATGGTATGTTTTATTCAATACCACATATTTACTACATCATCTGATATATAACAATACTCGCAGATACTATATTTAATAAGGTAAGTTTTAAACAAATGTGCTCAAGTGTTTACTTACTCTTTTACAATCTATTCTCAAAGAATCAGATCGGGACTTAAAACTGTATCAGTACATATACAAACCCCGTTTCCATATGAGTTGGGAAATTTGTGTTAGATGTAAATATAAACGGAATACAATGATTTGCAAATCCTTTTCAACCCATATTCAATTGAATGCACTACAAAGACAACATATTTGATGTTCAAACTCATAAACTTTATTTTCTTTTGCAAATAGTAATTAACTTAGAATTTCATGGCTGCAACACGTGCCAAAGTAGTTGGGAAAGGGCATGTTCACCACTGTGTTACATCACTTTTTCTTTTAACAACACTCAATAAACGTTTGGGAACTGAGGAAACTAATTGTTGAACTTTGAAAGTAGAATTCGTTCCCATTCTTGTTTTATGTAGAGCTTTAGTCGTTCAGCAGTCCGGGGTCTCCGCTGTCATATTTTATGCTTCATAATGCGCCACACATTTTCGGTGGGAGACAGGTCTGGACTGCAGGCAGGCCAGGAGAGTACCGACACTCTTTTTTTATGAAGTCACGCTGTTGTAACACTTGTCTTGCTAAAATAAGCAGGGGTGTCCATGATAACGTTGCTTGGATGAGAACATATGTTGCTCCAAAACCTGTATGGACCTTTAAGAATTAATGGTGCTTTCACAGATGTGTAAGTTACCCATGCCTTGGGCACTAATGCTCCCCCATACCATCACAGATGCTGGCTTTTGAACTTTGCGCCTATAACAATCCGAATGGTTATTTTCTTTTGTTTTGGAGGACACCATGTCCTCTGTTTCCAAATATAATTTTAAATGTGGACTCGTCAGACCACAGAACACTTTTCCACTTTGCATCAGTCCATCTTAGATGAGCTTGGGCCCAGCCAAGCCGGCGGAGTTTCAGGATATTGTTGATAAACGGGTTTGGCTTTGCATAGTAGAGTTTTAACTTGCACTTACAGATGTAGCGACCAACTGTAGTTACTGACAGTGGTTTTATGAAGTGTTCCTGAGCTCATGTGATGATATCTTTTACACACTGATGTCGGTTTTTGATGCTCAAAAGTCCGTAATATCATCGCTTACGTGCAGTGATTTCTCCAGATTCTCTGAACCTTTTGATGATTTTACGGACCGTAGATGGTAAAATCCCTAAATTCCTTGCAATAGCTCGTTGAGAAATGTTGTTTTGCTTACAAAGTGGTGACCCTCACCCCATCCTTGTTTGTGAATTACTTAGCATTTCATGGAAGCTGCTTTTATACCCAATCATGGCACCCACCTGTTCCCAATTAGCCTGCACACCTGTGGGATGTTCCATGTAAGTGTTTGATGAGCATTCCTCAACTTTATCATTATTTATTGCCACCTTTCCCAACTTCTTCGTCACGTGATGCTGGCATCAAATTCTAAAGTTAATGATTATTTGCAAAAAAAAAAAAAAAAAGTTTATTTGTTTTAACATCAAATATGTTGTCTTTGTAGCATATTCAACTGAATTTTGGTTGAAAAAAATTAGCAAATCATTGTATTCTGTTTATATTTACATCTAACACAATTTCCCAACTCATATGGAAATGGGGTGTGTACATTCACTGTACAAACATACATATACACATACTGTACAAGTACAAGTACATATACATACTCATGCATATGATCACGTTTCATCAAACATCTTAACGTTGTTGCCCAAGGGGAAACTGGGTAACACATGGCACACTGACAGAGTGTAACCTATCAGTACTATAACAATCTACAAGGTTAATACAGTTCGCTCCTCTTTCTTCCCCTCCATTTATCTGCTTTCTTTTGTATTTCAAGTTATCATTACATATATGTATTGTAGCATTTGAATTAATTGTATTGTTTTTTTGTTTTGTTTGTTTGTTTCTTTGTTTGTTTTTTCAACAATTGTATTGTTGATAATAGACGTAATTGTTATTATTCGTTATCAATAATGATTTCTATTTGTATTTGTGTTGCTCCAATTGTAGTGTAATAATGCCCATTGTCATTTCTGTATTGTTAATATTTATTTCTCTAACTGCTTCTTTGCTTTCATTTTTACCATTTTATTTGTACATATTCTATTTGCTGATGTTGTTCTGTTGTTGTTGTTATTGTTGTGTTTGCTGTTGTTGTTGTCTCTCTTTCTTATACACCTCTTGTCCCTGCAATTTCCCCCTCCGTCTTTCTATCCCCTCCTGCTCCGGCCAGGCTGCACCAAATAATAATATAAATCCATTTAATAAAGTCAAACACAAATGAGGCAACAAGAGTAGTATCCCACACTTCTCTTTTGTAAAGTAAATCTGTACAGCCGATATGGGCATCTACATCAACAATATAATTTCCCTGAGTAACAGGACAGCACAAAAAAAAAGAGGCTAAAAATGTTGATTGACGCATCCCTATCGTAAACATCTATGTTGTTTTCCCTTTAGCTCCACTTTAACAACGAAAATGCTTACACTGCCTCGAGACAGACAAAAGTCTTCCTGTTGAGTTTTGAGGAATATAATTGTATTTGGCAATGAAAGCATCGAATTTTGGAAACATAACAAACATTGCATATACATTCAACCTCTTTGGGGATGGTGTTCCGCCAGCACACCATTTAACCACAAAATATATATTTTTAAACAGCTAAAATATATAAAAAACAAACCAAAAAAATAAATTGTCAGGAGGAAGAGCTATGGGTGGAGTTTGATTAGTGCTTCTCTGTGATTGGTCACAACTAGTGTTTGTGTGACTATCAGTGGTACTTTAACTTTAATTTTTTAGTGCCAAAGTATGTGTTGTTCCATTCCATCCATTTTCTACCGCTTGTTTCTGTTTTTTTTTTAAATGCAGAAAATATAGCTTTTAATGTCATGGTTACAGTACGGATAGCTACGGTAGTTGAGACCACCAGATGCAGAGACAGTTGAGAAAAGCATTTAATAACAATAGTGCAGCATTGAAGTGCACAGGAGGCACTACAATTAAACAAAACATAACGATCCAGCCCTGTCTGAAGGGCTATATAAAGATGCTTGATTGACAACCGGGAACAGGTGTGCCCAGATTGCCAATCGGACACAGCGCTCAATTAGAGTAAACAAAAGTAAACTCGGGAAAATACAAACTAGGGTCAGGCTTGAAGTAACAAGTCCTAACAATAATGGTTGTAGAAGTGGTTAGTGCTGCAAATTTAATGGCTGAAAAAGACAGACCGAAATCCCTTCTGCAGGTATCGTGAAGGTGTCATATATATTTGAGTTTATGTAAAGCATCGACAAATGTGGAGCGATCTACCACTGAGAGCAGCATGTTCTGTTTTATGATAGAGAGAATGAGTAAAAATACACCCAGGTCCTGGGAGACTGTTGCTATGGCAGCCGTTACTATGGAGATAGCAGGGCTGCACGTGAAGTGATGGCTGTCATGGGACCCTAAGGGTTTCACGCTTGTGCTACTAGAGATAGCACACATGCACGTTCAACTACAGAATAGCTCCGGGAGACTACTTGAGGTGAAATACAGGAACGTGGTGACGCAATGCTTGTGTGCGACATGTGTGGGCGGGTGTGTGTTTGCATGTGCTCTCCGTTCTCGCTAAATGTCTCTTTGATTTTGGATGATTCAATCCCGTCGAAATGACTGTGAAGATGTGTGTGCCATCCACATGTAGCTCTTGTTTCTGCATTGTCAGTGTGCTCTGTCATCCTGTTGCCATAGCAGCAGCAAAAGGCATCACAGCCAACCACGCTCACTTCCCCATTCCCCCTATTGGTGCTGACTTGTTTGCCTGCTTAGACTTTTTCATTGCTATACTTCGGCTCTGTGGGATTGTGTGCACAAATCCTTACAGTGATCGTTCTGACTGGGTCAACCATTGCTGTTCTAACACTCTTTTTCTTGCGCCTAAAACTCACAATATGTACATTCAAATCAAGGGTGCCGAAATGCATTTTTCAGCATGTATTCGTGTCTATTAACAGGCCCTTCCCTTTTCCGTTCAGACCCAATATTTATCATTGTCCCTGTCATTGTCGTTCTGACTGAATTGTAATAGCACAGGTTGCTGCCTTTTACTTGAGAATAATTTATTTTCCGTCACATCAGTACAATATGTGAATCCATTGTAATTAAGAAGCTGGAGAATTAGTAGCTACTACAAAATGTGTTGACATATTTCATAAACCTTCACAGGTGTTTGTATTTATAATTATCACGACAGGAATGAAAGCACTTCATTTAGCTTGTAATCACCATCACATTTCTTAAAACCATAAAAACTTGTAGAGAGTGCAGACCTCCGCTAGGCCTCATCTCCCAATAGTAAAGTATCTTAGAAAAATCCTGAATCCAGACAGTGATCAGGATCACCCCCAAAATCTAATCACTTGTTCCTTAATAAATTTCAGGCATTCAATTTTTTTTTAAATCAAAATCCGCTAATAACATTTGCAGCGAAATGAAATAAATAAATAAATAAATGGGTTGTACTTGTACAGCGCTTTTCTACCTTCAAGGTACTTAAAGCGCTTTGACACTACTTCCACATTTACCCATTCACACACACATTCACACACTGATGGAGGGAGCTGCCATGCAAGGCGCTAACAAGCACCCATCAGGAGCAAGGGTGAAGTGTCTTGCTCAGGACACAACGGAAGTGACGAGGTTGGTACTAGGTGGGGATTGAACCAGGAACTCTCGGGTTGCGCACGGCTACTCTTCCACTGCGCCATGCCTCAAGAAACTGAGTAATTTACTCTTTGTCTCTGTGGGTGGAGGCAGGACTGCTAGCATACTTATACACAGAGAAGTTGAGCCTAATAATATATATATATATGTATATATATATATATATATATATATATATATATATACACAGACATATATATATATATATATATATATATAAAACAAAGATCTAGGCTACTGAAAAAAAATGTTGATTATTTAAGTGGATGCTTAGTCAGAATGGGGAAAGTTTTTTAATTAAAATTAAGGGAGAAACAAGAAAACACTTAACCATTATATAAAAGAGAGGTGAAAATTTGAGCACAATGGAAAAACAAGAGAGTAAAACATAAAAAAACATCCAATACACAAAATATAGAACATTATGATCACAGATCTAGTTCCTCTTAGGCCATTGTTTCAAAGCAGTTTAAAATGTGTTAAAAGTAGTTCATTCTCTAATAAGAATTAACCAGGAGAGTTGTACCAAATGTCTGTACACTTAACTGATAATACCCGTTGACTACATTCTGTGCATCGGTAAAGTACAGTGGTACCTCAACTTAAGAGCTCAATTGGTTCTAGGACCGAGTTCGTAACTCAACTAATTAACTACCTGCCCCGTCCCAAACAGTATTATTTCAACAGCTAGTTTGCCTTTAAAAAAGAAAAACTAACTTTTAAATAATAAATACTGTTAAAAAATACATACAATAAAATATACTACAAATCTTTTAGAAATCTTTTACACATTTTTTTAATAAAACCTGTACTAGATTGTAGTATAAGAAATAATTAATATTGTACAGCAGTTATAGTACCTTGGGCACCGGAATAATGTGCTGTCTTCTTTGGGCTGTTTTTTCATCCAGTGTTGTCAAAACTGCTTAATTTAAGCAACTTTAGGCTTGTTTTTCATA
The DNA here is from genome assembly GCF_033978795.1 of Nerophis ophidion. Lineage (NCBI taxonomy): Eukaryota > Metazoa > Chordata > Actinopteri > Syngnathiformes > Syngnathidae > Nerophis > Nerophis ophidion. The sequence goes on along the minus strand of NC_084632.1, from coordinate 26,643,728 downwards.
TAGATGTTTACTTGTTTCTCTCATGAGAAACACTGTCTTTGTTGTGTAACAATAGAATAGTAGGAATGTTTATGTTGCACACAGACCTATTTGGGTGACAGACCAGAGAGGTTGACAGCAACAAAGGTTGCATAAGACCCAGTGAGAAAAGAAAAGAAAAAAATGAAACATGTTGGGCAGACCATTCGGGAGCTTCTCTTTATTGTCATGGGTATTTTGGCGTGGAAGGTGAATTCTGTTTTGCAGTTGTGCAGAATGACAGCATTGCGGTTGCACCAGTTCGGGCAAAAGCCCTCGCAGGTTATTTTGTTCTAGAGCAGTGGTTCTTAACCTGGGTTCGATCAAACCCTAGGGGTTCGGTGAGTCGGCCTCAGGGGTTCAGCGGAGCCTTTGCCACAGAGGTAAAGACCACTTATGACTTATCGTGTAAATAAAAACTTCTCCCTATCGCCGTATTATGGATACCCCCAAACAATGTTCCCTCCAATTTTCCATCTGATTTGCAGGTTGTTTGATTGATCGATTGAAACTTTTACTCGCAGATTGCAAAGGAAGAGAATACATATATGAAACAGTACAGTTTACACAGTATCAATCAATCAATCAATGTTTATTTTTATAGCCCTAAATCACAAGTGTCTCAAAGGGCTGCACAAACCACAACAGTACAGTACATATTCCGTACAATTGACCACTAAATGGTAAAAACCGAATACGTTTTTCAACTTGTTTAAGTCGGGGTCCATGTTAATCAATTCATAGTAATGTGTATACGGTGTAATTTGTTGTGAGTTCATGCACTGTGTTGTTTTTTTTTCTTTAAACAAGTTGATGTTCATACAGGATTCATTTTGTGCACCAGTAAAAAAACATATGACTTTTTCTTGAATTTGAAAAAAAAAAACATTTTGTTTTTCACTAAAGAAGGGTTAGGGGAATGCGCATATGAAAAGGTTGGGGTTCGGTACCTTCAACAAGGTTAAGAACCACTGTTCTAGAGGCTTGTCTATAAAAGGCGATGGGACTAGAATTGAAGATTGACAATTTATTCTACAAATAGAGTGACTACAAAGAATACCAGCAATGGAGAGAAGACCGTGTTCTATAAAGTCTGGCACGTTCTCTCCGGATTGTCTATTTGCTCACAGGTTTTTTTTCCCTCTTGCTGCTCCTCTTTGGTGCAGTTGTTTTGGCATTATCCAATAAAACCAAAAGTTAACCTAAGTGTTTGTTTTGAACACACATTTTCATACACTCCCGGTTTGTCTTGTTCATGGCACCTCTTCTCAACATCGAAACCTAATAAGATATTATATGCCTCATCTATGAAAGGTTTGCATGTACTAACAACTTGTGCGCAGAGGATTGCGTCTATTACAGTCAGTGAGCAGAATTAGGAGCGCAATCCATTCAGCATATCTGTCTTCATGTATATGCATAATATATGCTGATCATCAGAACACCCACAATGCTTGGAGGAAAAAATGCAAATATAATATAGAGAACAGGCAATGTGATCTATCAACACTAATCACAGATTTGTGAGCACTATTTTGTATTTTATTTAAAACATCTGAAAAATATGCGCAAACTGACAGTTACACACACGGCTGAGAGAAAGGGGATGCTCATGCTGCAAAAACAGATGGTGGATAGGGAATCTTTCACCTTACTCTTGTGTGTCAACATATTTACTCACAGAATAAGAATATTTGACATAGCATCTATTCAGCAACATCCTTTTATAATTCTATACCTGCATGCTAGTAAGGGGCTGATTAAAACAAATTCAATTGATGCCTTTTTGTGTCTGTTAACGACTAAATGGCCGATATAAACACATTTATTTGATGTGTTTTGGTGTTGTATAGTGTTTTTTTTTTATGAAATTCTTTTTTTCACACAGAGTATACATCATTTACACACAGTATCTTTTATATACAAAAAAGTTAATAAATAATGCATTTTTGGGGAGTCTTGGACGCAGTAAGTGCAGTTTCTTTGTCTTGAGCGCACCTTAAACGGAGGGCGGGGGATTCAAAGTGCACTGCAGTACTGCTTCTAAAATGTCCATAAAAAGTGGTACATTGCTGCTGCTTGTTTGGAACCATGTCAAAAGGCCACAGGTATAGGAGCATGATAACATGAATGTGCAGTAAAGGATCGAATTTATCCATGGCAAAAGCCGTGCAAAAACGTTACTAAAGCGGTCTCCATCAGTAATGAATAGCACGTGCAATGTTAGTAGATCGCAGGCAACGCGCACACGAATAGTACACACTATTAAATAGATTGCACACACTGTTAAGCGTATGTTAGTTGGGTCTTAGTAGATCAGGCCCTATGGGTGTGTATTTGCAATCATAAAAACACATGGTATAATCAGTGTGTTTTGTCCTTGAACGGAACAATGTAAATAGAGAGTGAGACTCACTATATGCATTCCACTCTGCTTTAAGGTGAAACGTCTTTTTCCAACCCACAACTTTGCCTTGTCTGTTGAACGGTAGGACATCAATCAATCAGTCAATGTTTATTTATATACCCCTAAATCACCAGTGTCTTGTTTCTAATGGGGGTTTTTTCTGATTCGGTGGGTTGAGTCTTTTGCAGTCACGTTCTCAATTCTGGCGGTTGGAGGGCAGGATTATGTCGATCTCTGGCTGTGCTGTGGACAATAACTACTTTAACCAGTGGTGGAAATGTGCATAGCTAAAATAGTGCCCGCCACTTAAAGGGCAACGAAGAGAGAGCTGGGCAACATTTTTTTCTTGCCCTGATGTAGGATCTGAGCCGAGGATGTCGTTGTGGCTTGTGCAGCCCTTTGAGACACTTGAGGCTCAAACAACCCATGACAAAATAAATAAACTTTAAATGATTGATTGATTGATGGTATCTCGATTACATGTTAATTGAAGTACCATTGTGTGGTACTTCACCTTCACTTCTGCCAGAGGCTTTGTCACCTTTTTATTAGTGGTCAATTTTTTTTAACAAACTTAACCAATGGTTGTGGAGCGGGTCCATTTAACAGGCTGCAGTAGTTTTTTTTCAATTCTCCAAGTTAAGAATATCGTATTTTCAGAGAATGGACTGATAATGAAAAGATAATGACTTTCTGTAAAAGACTTTTTAAAGCCTTTTTGAAGAATGAGCTTTTGCTATTGCTTTAAAGATTGTATAACTTGTCAGTGACCAGTTATTAATACAGGATTCAAAATGGGGGGAAAATCATGCAGTGGAATAACATTCCTATTCCTATTCAAGACTGTATTCTATTAAGATTTTCATAGTCTAATCCGGGGGTCAGCAAGCTTTTTAGTGCCGCCCTAGTGGTTCTCTGGAGCATTTTTATAAAAGGATTGAAAATAGAAAAAGATGGGGGGAAAAATATTTTTTTGTTTTCGTATGTTTTTTTGTTTGAGGACAAATATGACACAAACCTTCCCAATTGTTAAAAAGCCCACAGTTTAATATGTTTGTGTTTATGCTTCACTGATGACAGTATTTGGTGAACATTGTTTTGTCCTACTAATTCCGGCGGTTCTTGAACGCACCATAGAGTGGACTGTGACGCAACGGTTTGTTTACATGTAAAACATATTCCACTCCTTCTTTGTCTCATTTTGTCCACCAAAAGTTTTATGCTGTGTGTGAATGCGCCAAGGTCTGCTTTGTTGGTGTTATTGACTTGTTGGAGTGCTAATCAGTCGTATTTGGTCAGTGCATGATTGCAAGCTAATCAATGCTAACATGCTATATAGGCTAGCTGTACGTACAAATTGCATCATTATGCCCCATTTGTAGGTATATTTGAGCTAATTTAAAATCTTTTACTTGTATCCTCTTTGTTGTTTAATTTATATTTTTATGTCTCATGACACAATATCTGTATGTAATATTAGCTGCATTTCTGATAGTTGTTTGTGTGCCATGTTGTTCCAGACCACGGCAAACACTACATAGCTTGCCAACGATTGTAATAAATCCATTAAAAGAAGAAAGCCTGCTGTTTCTTTTAACTTGGACCCACGCAACTCTACCTTTGACCATTCTAAACCAACAATTTCCAGGAGGTATCTTACCTTCCGATTAGCCTCTGATTCACTAATGTTTTCCAATGTTGTAAAAATGTGTAGGATAAATATTACATTTCAACATTTCTGTCAACGAAGATTTGCTTCAGCCTGCGACACATAGTCATTTTGTCAGTAAGCTGATATAGCCATACTTGCCAACCCTCCCGGATTTTCCGGGAGACTCCCGAAATTCAGCGCCTCTCCCGAAAACCTCCAGAGACAAATTTTCTCCCGAAAATCTCCCGAAACTCAGCTCCATGAGAACCTGACTCAGCAATGTTGTGACCCTCTTAAACAGGACAATGCTGCCATCTACTGTACATAGAATAGAATAGAATGTACTCTATTGATCCCTGGGGGATATTCAGCACCACAGTTCGCTCACAATAAAAAATCATAATAATAAATAATATAATATATATAATTTATTATATATATATAATATATGAATAATATAAATATATTCTACATATATTTTACATTTAAGTGCAGTCAAGGAACATATGCATTAGGGAGTCTGTTCTGAAGCCCACAGTAAAGAGACGTAACTTCATCACGTCGCCTAGTTATTGACTCCGACCCAACACCTTCGACGAGCAAAATGAAGAAATACGCTTGCAAGTTCAAAAACGAATGGAAACAAGAATTTCAGTTTATCCAGGAGAGTCCGAAGGGGAAGGGGTATGTTGCCTGTAAATTTTGTAGAACAGACTTCTCCATTGAACACGGCGGCTGAACGAATATACTCAGTCATGAACTGTCAGCAAAGCACAAAGCGTCCGCAGCGCAGCATCGTTCACAACCCAGTATTATGGGCCACCTCGCAAAATGGAGACCCATCCATCCATCTTCCATCCATCTTCTTCCGCTTATCCAAGGTCAGGTCGCGGGGGTAGCAGCCTAAGCAGGGAAGCCCAGACTTCCCTCTCCCCAGCCACTTCGTCTAGCTCTTCCCGGGGGATCCCGAGGCGTTCCCAGGCCAGCCGGGAGACATAGTCTTCCCAACGTGTCCTGGGTCTTCCCCGTGGCCTCCTACCGGTTGGACGTGCTATAAACACTTCACTCGGGAGACGTTCGGGTGGCATCCTGACCAGATGCCCGAACCACCTCATCTGGCTCCTCTCGATGTGGAGGAGCACCGGCTTTACTTTGAGCTCCTCCCGGATGGCAGAGCTTCTCACCCTATCTCTAAGGGAGAGCCCCGCCACCCGGCGGAGGAAACTCATTTCGGCCGCTTGTACCCGTGATCCTATCCTTTCGGTCATGACCCAAAGCTCATGACCATAGGTGGGGATGGGAACGTAGATCGACCGGTAAATTGAGAGATTTGCCTTTCGGCTCAGCTCCTTCTTCACCACAACGGATCGATACAGCGTCCGCATTTCTGAAGATGCCGCACCGATCCGCCTGTCGATCTCACAATCCACTCTTCCCCCACTCGTGAACAAGACTCCTAGGTACTTGAACTCCTCCACTTGGGGCAGGGTCTCTTCCCAAGACCCGATGGTGTAATTTATGCTCAGACAAAGATGGCTATGCTGATAGCTGGAAGCAACATCCCGTTCTCATTTGCGGATGTCTACAACAAATCCGTGAAGGATATGTTCCCGGATTCGGAGATCGCTCGCCAATACGCAAATGGCAGAGCAAAGGTTACTCAAGTAGTTAAAGCTAAGTGTTTTTTGTTTTTTTTTTAGTAACCAGCAAGCACAGTACAGTTAGTAGAACAACTGTGTTTTTATTACTGTGTATTTGATAGGTTCCGTCGTAAATTCAACTATTTATTTTATTTATATATATAATAAAATAAATATATATAGCTAGTATTCACTGAAAGTCAAGTATTTCCTACACATATATATATATATATATATATATATATATATATATATATATATATATATGTGTGTATTAAATATTAATGAAAAACTCGAGTTGGTGAATCATACTCCTCCCCTCTTAACCACGCCCCCCGCCCCAACCACGCCCCCAACTACGCCCCCGCCCCACGCCCAACCCCACCCCCCACCTCCCGAAATCGGAGGTCTCAAGGTTGGCAAGTATGAATATAGCTAATATAGACACTTAGATCATGTATTGGCTTCATTATAACACTTATATAATAAGGCTCTTAATTTTTTGCGGCTCTTGACGGATTAGTTTTTTGTATTTTTGGTCCAATATGGCTCTTTCGGGTGTCCCGATACAAATGTTTAACTTCAGTTACAACACCGATATTGGAGCCTGAGTATTTGATCAGTATTATGTATAAGAATCAGTGAAATAAGGATTCTGGAATTTTGTGAGCCTATCTCAACCATCAGACCATCAGAGCTAGGTTATTTTCATAATTTACAAGAACAACAATTGTTTAAAGCTTTTGGCTTAAACATATGCAACAGAAAAAGACAGAGCTCTTTTCCACACCAACCTTCACCACCCATTAACACGTTAAACTTTTTGAAAATGATAATATTTTCGGCTAGTGCTTTAGCTCCTCTGTTATACTGTTCAAACGGTATGTACTGTAATGGAAACTTCCATCCATCCATCCATCCATCTTCTTCCGCTTATCCGAGGTCGGGTCGCGGGGGCAACAGCCTAAGCAGGGAAACCCAGACTTCCCTCTCCCCAGCCACTTCGTCTAGCTCTTCCCGGGGGATCCCGAGGCGTTCCCAGGCCAGCCGGGAGACATAGTCTTCCCAACGTGTCCTGGGTCTTCCCCGTGGCCTCCTACCGGTTGGACGTGCCCTAAACACCTCCCTAGGGAGGCGTTCGGGTGGCATCCTGACCAGATGCCCGAACCACCTCATCTGGCTCCTCTCGATGTGAAGGAGCAGCGGCTTTACTTTGAGTTCCTCCCGGATGGCAGAGCTTCTCACCCTATCTCTAAGGGAGAGCCCCGCCACACGGCGGAGGAAACTCATTTCGGCCGCTTGTACCCGTGATCTTATCCTTTCGGTCATGACCCAAAGCTCATGACCATAGGTGAGGATGGGAACGTAGATCGACCGGTAAATTGAGAAACTTACAACACTAAAATAATTACATTAGTCCAGAATGTCAGCACCACCTAAAACAACTGACAGCTTTGTTTACACACGTGTGGACAAACTATACCTTCTTGTCCACCTAATTACGTATGGTCTCAGCATGGTTGTGGGAACAAACAAACATCCTTACACAGCTCAAGATCATCTGTTTTTCATCCCAATTTGTCCGTCAAAACTAATCCTTGTTTCATTTTAATCTGATAAGATAAGGCAAAACAATTCATCCATTATCCTGCCAATTTTTCCTCAAATCAATCTGTCACACATTGTCTAGTTCATTAAATCGAGTTGTGCAGTGCATCTTGCCATATGTGTTAAACATGAAGTGATGTGTCTTCAATCAATCAATCAATGTTTACTTATATAGCCCTAAATCACGAGTGTCTCAAAGGGCTGCACAAGCCACAACGACATCCTCGGCTCAGATCCCACATCAGGGCAAGAAAAAACTCAACCCAATGGGACAACAATGAGAAACCTTGGAGGGGACCGCAGATGTGCCCCCCACCCCTCCTGGGCGACTGGTGCAATGGACGTCGAGTGGATCTAGCATAATATTGTGAGAGTCTAATCCATAGTGGATCTAACATAATAGTGAGAGTCCAGTCCATAGTGGGGCCAGCAGGAGTCCATCCCGAACGGAGACAGGTCAGCAGCACAGACACGTCCCCAAACGATGCACAGACCAACGGTCCCACCATGGTTTACGACCCTGGACAGCCAAGCGCTTCCAAAAACGTCTTTATTACTTTCCCTGCATTGTGTGACAATGTGTGTGGACCCAAAAGAGATATACTGAGGTGGCGACTTGCCCAGAGTGTACCCTGATTTCATGCCCGGATGCAGCTGAGATAGGCTCCAGCGCCCCCCGCAACCCTGAGAGGGACAAGCGGTAGAAAATGGATTGATGGGATGGATCTGAAAAAGCCTCGAAAAATTTGAAAGCTCATCTGCCCACATTCAAGGTCAGGTTTCTTTAAAAACGTTTGGAATATCATGTATTGATCTGGCTCTAAATGAACAACGTAGACTACATATCATCATCCACAATGCCAATGTGAAGGAAAATCATGAGATATTAAAATACCTGATGAATGCCACTTGCTTTTTGGGGTAACAGGAGCTTGCATTTTATGGCATTTACTGTATCTCAATTGAGAAAGAGACGTTTAAAACTCAAAAGAAAAAGAGAAAAAGGAGGAGTTTTACAATTAAGTCATAGAGAGCTTCATCCAGAAGGAAAGGTGAATGGACTTCATTGACAAGTAAAAGTAAGATTTACTGTCTAGTGCAAGGGTCCCCAAACTACGGCCCACGGGCCGGATTGGGCCTGCCAGCATCCAAAATCCGGGCTGCGGGAAGTCCCAAGTTAAACATTTTTAAAAAATATATAATTATTTACAAACCCCGTTTCCATATGAGTTGGGAAATTGTGTTGGATGTAAATATAAACGCAATACAATGATTTGCAAATCCTTTTTACCCCATATTCAATTGAATGCACCAAGGGAGTAAGTTTGATTTTGAAATTGGTGGGGACACAAAAGTGCTCCAAGGCAGCGCTCTGAAAGTTTACTTTTTTTTTTTACAATAGCAATCTTAATTTCACGTCATGCAGATGTTATAGGGTAAAGCAACTAAAATGAAAGCAAAGGGGACAACTTGGAAGAGTTCTCATCTTTACTCTTTAGTATAGGGCTGTAGTGCAACTGTGCATCATACTGTCAATTAACATAGCCTACTGTCCATCAACAACATCACAAATACATTCATGCAATACAACAAGGTAAATAAACATACATGAACTGAATGAATGAAATAAGTTTATTTCAGTCATATGATCAATCAAATCAATCAACCATTTTGTGTGATCAGTTTTACAGTACATGTTATGTGTATACAATTATGCACATTTACACACGAAAGAAAAGAAAAAGAATGACCAAAAAAGGAATAGGCTGAAGCCAAAGCTTATATTTGCCTATCCTATACCTTCACTGAAGATTAGATTTCCTGGAACATCAACGTAAAAAAATCCATTAAAAAAAATCAATGGGATGAAAGTAATTGTTACTATATTTTATAATTTTCAATTATTTCACCTTTCAATGTTTTCTTAAACCTTACAAAAGAAGTGCATGTCTTCAGCTCATCACTGAGCTTCTTCCACCATTTAACTCCTAAAACTGTAATACATTTGTATTTTATATTTGTTCTCGCTTTACCTATTTCAAAAATCGATATCCCCGTAAATTATAGTTTTCTCCTCTTAAATGAAATAGCCTGAGAATACAAGCTGGAAGGCTGTTGTTCTTTACTCGAAACATAATTTTCATTGTTTTTAAAAACACAATGCCTGAAAATTATAATACATTTGAACTCATAAATAATGGATTGGTATGTTCATAGTAGCAGGCTTTGTCTATTATTCTAATGTCCCTTTTTTGAAATTGTATTATTGGGTCTATGTTTGTTTTATAAACATTTCCCCAAATTTCAACACAATATGTTGAATATGGAAAAATAAAAGAATAATACAACATATGCAGGCATGTCTTATTCAGCATGTCTTACTTTATAAAGAATATCAATAGATTTGGATATTTTTACCTTTTAATATTCAATATGCGGTTTCCAACACAGTTTATGATCAATTATTATTCCCAAGAATTTAGTTTCATTTACTCTATCAATTTCCACTTGATTTAATTTTAATTTTGCTTCACAATTTGTCCTTGCACCACTAAACACCATAAATTTAGTTTTCTTATCATTTAATTATAACTTGTTAATATCAAACCATTTTTTTTTAGCTGAATTAACTCAACCTCTATTATCCTCAACACTTCCTTCAAGTCTTCTCCTGAACAATATACATTTGTATCATCGGCAAAAATAATACATTTTAATTTATTACATACTGAACAAATATCATTTAGGTAAAGTATAAATAACTTAGGTCCCAATACCGAGCCTTGTGGAACCCCACAAGTTACTCTTCTTGGCTGTGATTTAATCTTATTAATTTCCACATATTAAGATCTGTTACTTAAATAACTACTTAACCACTGTTGCGAAACACCTCTTATGCCATATTTTTCCAATTTCTGCAGAAGTAAGGAATGATGGATTGTGTCAAAAGCTTTACATAAGTCAATAAATACTCCAACGGTGTGTTGCTTTTTTTCTAGTGCTGTAACTATGTTTTCTACAAAGTCCATCACTGCGAGGGATGTAGATGGATTACTCCTGAAGCCACACTGATGCTCATTCAATAGCTCATGTTTGTCAATAAACTTATCAAGTCTATATTCAAATAATTTCTCAATAATTTTTGCAAATTGAGGTAGTAAGGACACAGGTCTGTAATTTGAGACTAAATGTTTATCACCATTTCTATACATTGGAATAACTTTTGCGATTTTCATTTTGTCAGGAAAAATTCCAGTTGATAGAGATTTATTGCATATATAAGTAAACGGCTTCAGGACACAATCCATCACTTCTTTAACAAGTGACATATCCACATTGTTACCATCGACAGATTTTTTATTTTTAAACTTTCTGACCACTTCTGACACATCACTTTCACAAACTCCACCAAGAAACATTGAATTGTTTATGCGAGATACAGGCTTTAACTTTTTCTCATGCTTTATTTTTAAATTTATATTTTTTGCCAAATTTGGGCCAACATTCACAAACAACTTATTGAATTCCTCAGCTATTTCTTCTATATTTTCAATAATTGAGTTGTCATCTTTTACCAGATATGCTGTAAAATCCTTATTGCTAGATTTTTTAAATCATAGTATTAAGCACATGCCAGGTTTCAATGATATTATTTTTATGTTTATGCAGCAATTGTTCATAATAGTTTTTTTGTTGCAGCCTCATGATACATGTCAATCTGTTTTTATACTTTTTGTATTTGTCCTCATTTTGCTTTGTTCGATTCTTAATAAATTCCTTGTAAAGCCTTTTTTTTTTTTTTTTACAGGCTTTTACTAAACCCCTTGTTATCCATGGTTTCTCACTCTTTTTAGTATTTTGCTTATATTCTCTAAATGGACAATGATGGTCATAAAGTGTCAGAAATATATCCAGGAATGTATCGTATGCTTCATTAGTGTCCTCCACAAAAACATTTTGCCAGTCTTGCTTTAAAAGATCAGCCTTGAATGCATTAACTGCTTCTGCCCCCTCGCTAGCAACTAGCATGTAGGCTAGATTTTACAAGCAGAAGGAGTGACAGCGGGGACAGCCAATCACACGTAAGTTAGCTTGAAAGCAGGAACCAATCAGGGAGCGATATTTAGGTTAGAGGCGGGACTTCTAGCAGGGACCGATATTTAACCCTTTCTGTGCCATAATCATTGACTAAACATTACGGGCAGCGCTTGTATTGATAGTGACTACACAGTAGCGGCTGGATATTGGTAGGGACGTGTCCCTAGCGTCCCTACCCAATTCTACGCCCTTGGAATGCACTACAAAGACAAGATATTTGATGTTCAAACCCATAAACTTTATTGTTTTTTCGCAAATAATAATTAACTTTCAATTTCATGGCTGCAACACGTGCCAAAGTAGTTGGGAAAGGGCATGTTCACCACCGTGTTACATCAAATTTTCTTTTAACAACACTCAATACACGTTTGGGAAATGAGGAAACTAATTATTGAAGCTTTGAAAGTGGAATTATTTACCATTCTTGCTTGATGTACAGCTTAAGTTGTTCAACAGTCCGGGGTATTGTTGTCCTATTTTACGCTTCATTATGCGCCACCCATTTTCGATGGGAAACATGTCTGGACTGCAGGCAGGCCAGGAAAGTACCCGCACTCTTTTACTATGAAGTCACGCTGTTGTAACACGTGGCTTGGCATTATTTTGCTGAAATAAGCAGGAGTGTCCATGATAATGTTGCCTGGATGACAACATATGTTGCTCCAAAACCTGTATGGACCATTCAGCATTAATGGTGCCTTCACAGATGTGTAAGTTACCCACGCCTTGGGCACTGATACACCCCCATACCATCACAGATGCTGGCTTTTGAACTTTGCACCTATAACAATCCGGATGGTTATTTTCCTCTTTGTCCCGGAGGACACCACGTCCACAGTTTCCAAATATAATTTGAAATGTGGACTTGTCAGACCACAGAACACTTTTCCACTTTGCATCAGTCCATCTTAGATGAGCTCGGGCCCAGCGAAGCTGGCGGCGTTCCTGGGTGTTGTTGATAAATGGCTTTCGCTTTGCATAGTAGAGTTTTAACTTGCACTTACAGATGTAGTGACCAACTGACAGTGGTTTTATGAAGTGTTCCTTCGCCCATGTGGCGACATCAGTGTGTACACTGATGTCGGTTTTTGATGCAGTACCGCCTGAGGGGTCAAAGGTCCGTAATATCATCGCTTACATGCAGTGATATCTCAAGATTCTCTAAACCTTTTGATGATTTCATGGACCGTAGATGGTAAAATCCCTAAATTCCTTGCAATAGCCCGTTAAAACTGTTCGGCAATTTGCTTACAAATTGGCGACCCTCGCCCCATCCTTGTTTGTGAATTATTCAGCATTTCATGGAAGCTGCTTTCATGCCCAATCATGGCACCACCTGTTCCCAATTAGCCTGCACACCTGTGGGATGTTCCAAATAAGTGTTTGATTAGCATCCCTCAACTTTATTAGTATTTATTGCCACCTTTCCAAACTTCTTTGTCACGTGTTGCTTGCATCAAATTCTAAAGTTAATAATTATTTGCAAAAAAAAATGTTTATCAGTTTTAACATCAAATATGTTGTCTTTGTAGAATATCCAACTGAATATGTCTTGAAAATGATTTGCAAATCATTGTATTCTGTTTAGATGTAAATCATCTAACACCATTTCTCAACTCATATGGAAACGGGGTTTGTATTTATTTATTTCATTATAGTTATTTGAATGACTCTTACTATATTATGTTACGTTTACATACCAGGCACGTTCTTAGTTGGTTATTTATGCGTCATATAACGTACACTTATTCAGCCTGTTGTTCACTATTCTTTATTTATTTTGAATTGCCTTTCAAATGTCTATTCTTGGTGTTGGATTTTATCAAAAAAATTTCCCCAAAAATGCGATTTATATTCCAGTGCGACGTATATATGTTTTTTTTCCTTCTTTATTATGCATTTTCGGCCAGTGTGACGTATACTCCGGAGCGATTTATAATCCGAAAAATACGGTGTGTGTATATATATATATGTATGTATATATACACACACACACACACAGCCAAACCGTTTTAAACCAATGCGGCCCCCAAGTCAAAAAGTTGTCTGCTCTGCAGTGCTGTGTTAATAGTGTGCTAAGTGTTTTGAAATTTTTATTCTAGCATCATATACTGCGTGTTTTTCTGATTTTGAGTTTTATTGTCATGTTTGTAAATCTGACTTGTGAGTCAGTAACTTAGCATCATACTTTATGTTTGTAAATCTGACTAGTGGGTCAGTGCCTCTCAAACCTCACTGCACGTCAAGAATTCATGGGGTGCATCAAGAGTGAGTTGACTTCATCCTTTAAGATTTTTTTAGCGTCAGGGACGCACGGCATGTACTTGGCAACATCCCTGGGCATTGAGTGTGGATATGATGGAGGCATGATTCTATAACACGGCATAGATGGACTAAGGAATGTATTCTTATCGGATAAAAAAGATAAATAATTAATACTAACGCAAATGCTTTGTTCATCTAAGAACCTATGATTTTCATTGAAAATGCAGTAAAGACGATTAATTTAGAACTTGTCAAATGTAAATTCTGTTGCCAGTACAGTGTCCAGTTTGCAAATATGTCTCATACTATCGGAGATCTCAACAAAGTACTTTAAATGACTGAATGGTATTTTCTCTTCTTTTGGTTCTGCAGTACAGTGTCTGGAAATGACCACAAAACGGAAACTGATTGGTCGGCTGGTGCCATGTCGTTGTTTCCGCGGGGAGGAGGAAGTGATCTCGGTGTTGGACTACTCTCACTGCAGTCTGCAGCAAGTGCCCAAGGAAATATTCAGCTTTGAGAGAACTCTGGAGGAGCTGTATCTGGACGCCAACCAGATTGAAGAACTACCCAAGGTAAATCGGATGTTAAAACTTCATGACTGAAATCTGACTTTGACATGCCCGTTTGAGTTCTGCTTTGTAGTTGGGGCCAGTTGATCTCTATGAAGGACTCAAAGGGCTGCAAAAGCCACAACGACATCTTCGGCTCAGATCCCACATTAGGGCAAGGAAAAACTCAACCCAATGGGACAATGAGAAACCTTGGAGGGGACCGCAGATGTGGGGACCCCCCCTGGGAGACCGGTGCAATGGACGTCGAGTGGATCTAGCATAATTTTGTGAGACTCCAGTCAAATAGTGGATCTAACATAATAGTGAGAGTCCAGTTCATAGTGGGGCCACCAGGATACCATCCCGAGCGAAGACAGGTCAGCAGCGCAGAGACGTCCCCAACCGATGCACAGACGAGCGGTTCACCCCGGGTCCCGACTTTGGACAGCCAGCGCTTCATCCGTGGCCAACGAAACTGTGCCCCCGTCCGCCACGAAAGAGAGTCGGGCAGAACAGAAAACAAACAACAGATCAACTGGTCTAAAAGGGGGGTCTATTTAAAGGCTACAGTAGAGAAATTAGTTTTAAGATGGGACTTAAATGCTTCTACAGAGGTAGCATCTCTAACTGTAACCGGGAGGGCATTTCAGAGTACTGGAGCCAGAATAGAAAACGCTCTATAGCCCGCAGACTTCTTTTGAGCGCATCATAATTTACCACCTCAGTAGAATGCATGTCCACCTCTGGCACAGTCACTGCAGAAAAAAAACATTATGTGAGTTGTGCATTCTTCTAGGAGAAATGCTATGTGTGCTAGAATTTTCCAACCAGGCGCTGGCTAGTTCTAGCTTAACTGACTCCTCACCCGTACTAACAGACTCTCTTAATTGCCTGTGACCGGGCTTGCACTAGTGTAGTTAGTCAAGTGTGACTCAAACTAAAATCTATGTTCCTAAACAGGATTATGGCGCCTTCCTGGTTAGATTGTAGGCCATCTCTCATCAACAGGCCCGGTTTTCCCCAGAAAGAGGGCCAAATATTAATAAACGTTAGTCCCTGTTGTCTATAAAAACTAGCCAGCCACTTGTTAAGCGAGACTAATCTGCTATAGCTCTCATCATTGCTTCTCGCAGGCAGGGGCCCAGAGACAAGTACTCGATTCCTAGACATCTTTCTAGCGAGATTACAAGTCCTAGCAATGTTCCTCTTTGTAATCTCTGACTGTCTCATCCTAGTGTCATTGGAGCCAACGTGTACAATTATGTTCACATAGCTAGGGGTGCGATCAGCCTATCGTACGTGTTTATTTGGCCTGTTGCGAGTTAGCTTCATAAGATTAGCTTCAATGTCAGGTGCTCTGGCCCCGGGAATACACTTAGTTGTGGCTGGTTTGCTAAGCTTTGTTTCGGGTGATTGAGTCCCCTATGTTTAAGGTGTGGTGCCCGGTAGACTGGGGTGTAGGACTAGCTAAAGGGCTAAATCTATTTTGCGTCTCAACCGGTTTACCTTCGCTTATAGGCAGCTGCTACAAGCTAGGCTAATCAGCTCGCTAAAGTTAACACTAGCAGATGTGTCCACAACGTCTAAAGTTACGAAATAACTCTGCTCTTACTGGGGGACACGGCCCTCTAGCAGAGCCAAACTATCCATGAGATTGATGCACGAAGCGCAGGGAGCCATACTCACGTTTTTTTCTTTTACCAAGTGAAGTTCTTGCTGTCTTCAGGGAACTGGTCGCAAAATTCGTGGAGCAGATTCCTTCAGACCGACGCCGCCTTTCTCCGCGCTAACTTCGTTATCTTAACAGCTAGCTAGCTGATGGAGGAGTGGTGGGACAGAGATCAGGTGATTTGTAAATGAAATAAGACTACTAAGTATGTTTTGGATGTGGTAAAGAAAGCTGTAAAACAATTGAAAGAACACAGATAGAACGATACTCAGCTGTTTCGCAACAGCGAACAGTCACTCACGCCCTTGTCCTGGTAGCTGTGCTCTGTACACTACCTCCCCTACCCGTTTCAGAAGTATTGCATTGGTGAGATGTTCCCCGGTTCGGTACTCCACCTTGAAGTTGTATGTATGTAGCTTTTCAATCCACCTAGCCACCTGCCCTTGTGGCTCTTTAAAAGTCATTAGCCAGCTGAGCGCCGAAAAGTCTGTCCTTGGAAGGAAGGGCTGGCCGCACAGGTAGTACCTGAAGTGTCTGACAGACAACACTACAGGTAGCGACTCTCAGCTTTGCTGAATGCCCTGCAAAAGTAGGCCAGAACCCGCTCTCTTTCGGGTGTAGGCTGCGCCAAAATCCCACCTACCCCTTCCCTACTGGCATCTGTGTCGAGGATGAAGGCTGTCTGGCACTTGTCAGACCACTCAAAGTCTATGTCCTTTTAACTGCTTGTGGTTGGTGGGTGCAGGCCACTCTGTTATGACCTTCATCTTCTCTGCCTGGGTGCTCATACAGGATGACCCAAGAATGACACTTCTTTCTATATGAAATTGCATTTCTCAGACCAGCCTTTTCTAATCTTCTCTAACACAAACCGAAAGGATGTTAGAGGTTAGCAATTGTATACTCCTATGTCATCGAGGTAGAGTAGACACTGTTGACGAGGGACCCCAGGCAACACTCGGCCCATCAATCTTACAAAGGTTGCCAGCGCATTACAAAGTCCAAAGGGGAGGACCTTGAACTGTCACAGGCCCCTCACAGTACAGAAATGCGTCTTTGGTTGGGCTTCAGGGGAAAGTGGCACCTTGTAGTAGCCTTTGTGGAGGTCCAGAGATGAGAACCAGCATGAGCCCGAGACCGGCACCATGACGACTGCTGACGCCCATGTGCTGTTGGAAGGTTCGATGATGCCTGTTTGCAATAATTTTGCCACAGCCTGTTCACAAACAGCTTGATGGGCTAAAAGGAAGGTGACGGGGACAACATCTGATGTGCCTAGCTTCTCCCATGTCGATTACATACTACGTGAGATGGGTGATCCCACCCTCTTCTTGATTCTTGTCGAATGTGTCGCTGAAGGTTGTCAGCAGTCCCAGCAGCTGCTCTTGTGGATTGAGCACACGCTTATCAGATCAGCTTTTTGTGTATTATCATGTTTCCACATGTTTTAATACATGCAAACCTTTAGTAAATCAGGCCCCAAATGAACAAATGGGTTAATTTTGTACAGTTGCTCAGTCTTGCATAGTTGGTTGTAGTGAGTAAGCAATCAGAACTAGATCTGTTTCAAATAACAAATGAATAAATTCTGAATTATATAGTGGTGAAGTACAGTAATTACAGGTCTTCAATTTGGCACGCAATGTATGTTTACAGTAAATCTTCTTTCTGGTATGTGAAGGAGAATAATTTGCTCAATATGTCCGTTTTAAGTGTACTTGACTTTTTACTGTTGTTTTGCATCTAGTAAATTAAAATGTCCATGAATAAAAGTTATTAATAATTAATAATGTTTTCAACTGCTGGCAGCAATAACACAGACTACTTTACAAATTGCGGAGGATAACAAGTTAAAACAGTGCTCATTTTTGACATTTTTTGCCATTTATCCTCAAGCGTTGCAATGATCAATAAGAAGTAGTAATGTTTGGGTATATTCACTTTTCACCGCAAACGTTGGCATTTCCCGAAAACATTCTAAACGGAAAAGGTTGCGTATTCCTACCCACTCTTTTAACCATAGCAAGTTTTGATGAAGAGAAGGGAATAAAGCTGATGATATGAACATAGGATTTTATATACTGTATTTCACGGTGTATAAGCCTTCCTCTTATTGCGTATTTGTTGTATTTGTATTTGTTGGAGCCTACATATCTGATTACAAAGATGTATTTAATTTAATTTTCTTGTTAGCATTGGTTTACAATTTGGGTCACATTATTTAAATAGTGTTTATTTTGCTACATTCATGTATAAATGGGTCTTTAAGTATGTTTATGTATTTTAATTCATTTTCAAAATTATTTTTTCCATACATTTGACCTTGGGATTATAAACTGTAACACTGGAGTTGTTGCAAATATTATATAATGTAAATGTAATCTCATATCATTACTACGACTTGGATATTTTATATCAAGGGTGTCAAACTGTTTATTATGTGTGTATATGCATATATATATATATATATATATATATATATATATATATATATATATATATATATATATATATATATATATATATATATATATATATATATATATATATATACATAACACTTAAAGGTATACTAGGGGATGTTTACTAGAGGAATAATGAATATACCAACAATGGTAATAGACAAAATACCAACAATGTTAATAGAGAACCTAGCAATAACACTTTGAGAATGAGTACAACAACAAGTCAAATTAAATTAAAGACCCTCATCTCTATATTTGAACCAGACCCAATGTTTGTACAATAGTTTGAATCGATTAATAGTTTTGCATTGCTTGTGTTGTAAGTCCAGTTTGTTCCATAGTTTTACTCCGCATACAGACACCCAAAAACATTTCAGAGTGGTTTGAGCTCTCGGCAATGAGAAATATCCAAAGCCTCACAAGTTATGAGCCTGCACTCGTCTTATAAAAATACGTTGTAGATTAGGCGGCAATAATTTGTTAAATGCGTTATATAAGATTATTAATGAATTGTATTTAACAACGTCATCAAATTTGAGCAACTTTGATTGCATAAACAGATTATGAGTATGTTCTAAATAACCAACGTTGTGAATGAGCCGCACTACTTTTTTCTGTAATTTAATCAGAGTATGAATTGTGGTGTGCTAAGTGTTCCCCCATACTTCAAAACAGTATGTAAGGTATAGCAGTACCAAGGTGCAGTATAGAGTATGGAGAGGCTTTTGGAGATTTTTGTTTTATTGTGTCTGACATGAGGTTTCCATGATAGTTTACTATCAATTATTACTCCCAAAAATGTATTCTCATTTATGATTTCAATTTGGGTACTATCAACACTTATTTTCTGTTCAGACGTTATGTTGCGATTTCCAAACAGCACTATCTTAGTTTTATTTATATTCAAAGATAATTTATTTCTGTCCATCCATTTTTTTACTATATTTAGCTCTGTGTTTACTGTATTTATGAGCTCATCACTACTGTATTTGTGTCGTCTGCAAATAGTATACATTTCAGTACTTTAGATATATTAAACATATCATTAATATATACATTAAAGAGTTTTGACCCCAACATGGACCCCATGCCAAAAGTATCAGATAAAAATGTACCCATTTTTACAAACTGTACCCATCCTGTTAAAGGGGAACATTATCACAATTTCAGAAGGGTTAAAACAAATAAAAATCAGTTCCCTAAGGTTTATTTTATTTTTCGAAGGTTTTTTCAAAATTTTACCCATCATGGAATATCCCAAAAAAAGGCTTTAAAGTGCCTGATTTTCGCTATCTGTAAATCCACCCGTCCATGTTCCTGTGACGTCACATAGTGATGCCAATACAAACAAACATGGCGGATAGAACAGCAAGATATAGCAACATTAGCTCGGATTCAGACTCTGATTTCAGCAGCTTAAGCGATTCAAGAGATTACGCATGTATTGAAACAGATGGTTGGAGTGTGGAGGCAGATAGCGAAAACAAAATTGAAGAAGAAACTGAAGCTATTGAGTGAATAGCTATTGAAGCTATTCAGCGATCGCCTTCCAACCAACGATTGCATCTTTTGACCACAGGAGACACTTAAATCCGTCGATTGGTAAATGTTTGTTTGGCATTAAATATGGGTGGAGGGAAAGGCTGGATGCAAATATAGCTACAAATGTACATACAGCTAGCCTAAATTGTATGTTGGCATCGATTAGCTAGCAGTCATGCCGTGACCAAATAAGTCTGATTAGCCCATAAGTCAATAACATCAACAAAACTCACCTTTGTGATTTTGTTGACTTTATCGTTGGAAATGCATCTGCTTTGAGTGTCGCAGGATATCCACACATTCTTGCCATCTCTGTGCCATCTCTGTCATAGCATCGCTATCGTCGGTAAAATGTGCAGAACAAACGAGGGACTTTCACATCTTTTAACACTGATGCAACTTGAATCCGTGGATTGGTATGTGTTTGTTTGGCATTAAATGTGGGTGGAGGGAAAGGCTGGATGCAAATATAGCTACAAATGAGGTATAACGATGCAATATGTACATACAGCTATCCTAAATAGCATGTTAGCATCGATAAGCATGCCATGCTAATCGATGCACACTCCACGTAAGTCAACTTGAATCCGTCCCTGATCGTGTTGTTACACCCTTCGACAACACACCGACGAGGCATGATGTCTCCAGGGTACGGAAAACCGTCGAAAAAACGGAAAATAACAGGGCTGATTTGACTTGTGTTTTGAATGTTTTTGGGAAAATGGCGGATTGCTTCCCATTGTAACGTCAAGGGTGAAAGGTCATCGCTCCGACAGCGAACAATTTGAAGGCATTTAAATCGCCAAATTCACCCTTTTAGAGTTCGGAAATCGGTTAAAAAAACATATGGTCTTTTTTCTGCAACATCAAGGTATATATTGGCGCTTACATAGGTCTGGTGATAATGTTCCCCTTTAAATAACTTTTTAACCAGTCACCAGCCAGCCCCCTAATTCCATATCTTTCCATTTTATCTAGTAGATATGAATGATTAAAGTATCAAAGTCTTTCTTTAGAGCAATAAAGATACCAACTGCATATCTTTTGTGCTCCAGTGCATTAGTAATTTTTTAATAGCTTCAGTTATCGCCATTGAGGTTGTTCGTTTGGACCTAAAGCCATACTGACCGTATATGATGCTTCTCAAGAAAAGACTCAAGTTAAATAGTTTCTGTAAGATTTTTGAGAACTGAGGCAAAAGAGAGATTGGTCGGTAATTGGTGAAATCGTGCTTGCTGTCACTTTTGAAGAGCGGAGTTACCTTAGCAATTTTCATTTGACTTGGAAATCGGCCAGTCTGGAAAGATAGGTTACATACTGTATATAAGTTAAGGGGTTTTACAATATTCAGTATAACCTTTTGAACCAATATCATGTTGATATTATGGCAGTCAGTGGAGTACTTACTTTTACACTTCTGCACAATGTTTGTCACTTACTGCTCATTTGTAGCTGAGAGGAAGAATGACCAAGAATTCTGTTCAATAGTTGATTTTGTAACTCCATTGTCTGGGATATCAACAGCCAACTTAGGACCAATATTTACAAAAAAACTTGAACTTATTCACTACATTAGTCATATTATAATCTTCACCATTTTCATCAATAAAGTAATCAGGATAAGTCAACTTTGAATACCCTTGTTTGATTAGACTATTCAAAACACCCCAAGTTCCTTTTATATTTTTTTTGTTTTCATATAGCTTTTTTTGATAATATAACCTTTTGTTTGTTCTTATAATATTGGTTAATTTATTTTTGTACTTCTTGTATTGTTGTTCGACTTCTTTTGTTTTTATTTTGATGAAAAGTTTGGAGAGACTGTTTTTCTTTTTAGAATACTTGGTGAGGTCTGTGTTCTTGGTGTGGGTAGCATTGAGATGATGTCAAAGTCACAAAGCTACATTGATACCAAGTACTGCATCAATGTCAATACTTATCAAAATCTTCTATTTTTCTCGCCACCAAGACTTTTGCTTCCTCCTGCGTCCCATTTAGTTTGATGATCTTACAGTTTGTTACACATGTTTGTTGAATCTTTTCCTTGGTGGAGGCATTCTGATGGTCTATATGCCGAAGCATCAAGCAACACAATAAATCCACACCTGTATATGTCAGGCTGCTAATGCTAGCCGGCTTTGGTGTGCAAGCCCGCAGCATCGATCAACACAGACAGCAGAGTGTCACGGCACAGTGACACAGAGAAGACAAAAAAGTACAAAAATAGCAAAGAAGATGTGCTGGTTTTGCACAAAGTGATCGTTGACCTAGACAGTCAGACGCGCGCGAATTTCAAACAGGAAGTGACGTGAACAAGTGGAATGTATTGGATACCGACACACTAAAGGCTCTCGACCTTACGCTTCGAAGTAAAAGGAAACTGAGTGAATAATGACAGGTTATATGATTATTTATTTAAACTCATATTCGGGCCAAACCGGAATCCCGGAACATAATGAATATGTCGGCATGTATTTGTAAAAAAAAAAAAGAAAAAAACATATATAACCAAATTTTTTAGGGGTGCTTAAGAATATTTTAGAAGGGCTACTGGCCCATATGTATATATATATAGTGATCCGGTTCCCAGATCACATCTTTAGTCTATGTTTGAGTCCCTTTTCGTGTTTTGATTATTTCTGGACTCTTCTGATCCCTTTGTTTGAGCACTTCCTTGTTTGTATTCATCACCCTGGCGACTTCATTTGCTCCACCTGCACTGACTTTCTGTCGCACACCTGTTTTTGATTATTGTTTTAGTATTCAAGCCTGCATTCTTCCTCAATTCGTTCTTGGCTCATGGTTTGCTACACGCAACAGTCACGTATGTTTTCTCTAGAATCCTTGTTTTGCTTACTAAATCTCGTCTTAGCTTTCGGGCGCTCGGCACACGCTTTTGGACGGTTTGGACTCTGCTAATATTAGCGTTAGCTTTCGTGCGTAGGCACACGTTTTTTTTCCTGTTTGCACCAGTGTTCTCTTATCTTTTGTATATTAAAATCAGCTTCTTACCTGCAATCCTGCCTGTCCTTGTGCATCCGTGCAAATGTGACATATATATATATATATATATATATATATATATATATATATATATATATATATATATATATATATATATATATATATATACACACACATCAGGGTTTCCCGCAGCGATTTGTCTTTAAGGCCACCACCTGATCTAAAGTCTTAACAAGCTGCTCCGCTTAGTTCTGCGTCTGCTTCTGTCAGTACGTCTCTACAGCCCCCAGCATTGTCCCACCCACAGATCCATCTGATTGGTTACAAGCAGAGCGGTAACAGCCAATCAACAGTGCGTATTCAGAGCGCACGTAACAGCCAATCAGCAGTGCGTTTTCAGAGCACATGTAACAGCCAATCAGCAGTGCGTATTCAGAGCGCATGGAGTCAGTGCTTAAGACAGAGACAGGCAGAGAGGAGAGGCGGTGCGGGTGAGCAAATTATAATAAACACCTCCCAGTCAACTACTAGTAACATCACTATGAGCCCATTGACGTTCTAGAAACATAAGCGGCAGCTCAGCTCGCTCGCAATCCTTGAGGTGAATGCTGATTATCTTTTAAGCGTAACTTTAGCTCACTGTGCGGTATGTGTCCGTGCGTGTGTGTGTGTGTGCACCCCACATTAAATGGACAGCAAAGCCCTGTCTGTCTGAGAGAAAGACAAGCATTATTGACCTATAGCTGACAACTAAGTTATTTCACTTTACCTTTTTCTGTGTTAATTGAGCTGTGTTGAAGAAGTAAAAAAGGACATTATGTTAAAAGAAGAGTTTCCTGAAGCTGTCTCTTAGAGTTGATGTAATAATGTCACTGCATCATAAAGCCTACATGAACTCCATGGTGTTCAGAGATGAATAGTCTCTCCTATTGCTATTGTACTATTGTTTCAGCTATAGTTACAATAATCATTAGTAATGTTGCTGCCTAGTTTTGAATGGCAGGGTCCCTGCTATCACATGTTGATATATAACATTTACATAATGAAAATCAACTACAGGCTTCCCAAATGCTGTAATAAATTAAGCATGATGAGCAACACGAAATGGGCCCTAGTGTGTGAATGTGAGTGTGAATGTTGTCTGTCTATCTGTGTTGGCCCTGAGATGAGGTGGCGACTTGTCCAGGGTGTACGCCGCCTTCCGCCCGAATGCAACTGAGATAGGCTCCGGCGACCCCCCGCGACCCCAAAAGGGACAAGCAGTAGAAAATGGATGGATGGAGTTGAACTTATGACAGCATGTGGCCCCACTTTTAACTCTTTTTTTCAAAGGCTTATTGCAAACGCTTACTTACAGTAAATCATTCATTTGACTTTGTAAGTCAATATTTTAGTATCTCAGGTAATTAGGACTGTTTTTTTTTTTTTTTACAGAAAAAATATCGAGATATATATCGTATATCGCCATTCAGCAAATTGAGCGGAAAACACAACCAAAAATTGTAGGCTTCTTCACGCGACAAAGCCGGCCTACGACGCCACAGTCTGTAGTCTATTGCCCCCCCAGGCTGTGGTGGCAGTGACGTGATGGTGACAGGCCAAGTTACACCATTCCTTACATCCACCCATCCACTTCCCTGGTCCCCTCTCACTAGAGAGTCACCACCTTAACTAACACATTTTCTGTGGGAAACACTGCATATGTATATGTATATGTATGTATATATATATGTATATATATATATATATATATATATATATATATATATATATATATATATATATATATATATATATATATATATATATATATATATAAATATATGTGTATTTTGGTACACTGTAAAAAAAAAAAAAAATTCTAGATTTTACAGTAAAAATTGGCCACTCAGTCAACAGAACTTTACTGTAAAGTATACAGTATTTTTTAAATGGAAAAAAAAAAAATCATTGTTTTCAACGAGAAAAATAAACTGTCAACTTAGTCACCAGAAATTTACTATAACATGTACAGTGATTTTTACAACATAAACATAAATGGATTAAACAGTGGACTGTTATTTCTTTTTAATTCTGGCAACTGAGCTGCAAGTTTGCTACCGTTTTTTTCTATTCACAGTAATACCCTGTAAATTTTACGGGGGAAAAACTGGCTGCTCAGTCAGCAGACTTTTACTGTATTTAAAATGTGGTACAGAAATACACTAAAAACCACCGTCATTTTACGTTAAAATCTATTGTCATTTTTACAGTGTACAATTTTAATGATAACTTGCTTTTAAATCATACATCTAAGTGAAAGTATGATAATATCATATTTGTTGCAACATTGTATACTATTAAAGTTTAAAAGTTATGCAATTTTATGTAGTACTTATATATTTTTTATTTTGTCAAAAATAAAAGAACAAATACATTTAGTAAGAAAAGATAAAGTACTTCATTGACACATATTATTTCCAGGCTTTCGCGGGCCATTTAAAAATAAATCTGGTCCCCCGGGCCTTGAGTTTAAAACCTGTGTCTTATATGGTGCAAATATGATATTAAAAACTTTACAAAAAATTAATTGATTGTGCCAATAATGAAACTGAAATCACCTTCTACTGTTTGTGTGCCAATTGCCCTTAGGAGCTATAGATAATAGGGATGTGAATCTTACTATAACTTACCATTTGATTTGATTCTTTGGATGACCACTCAATTCCAAATGTATTCTCCTTTCAAACCGATTCTTGATTCACAATCAATATTTTTTTAGTAAGAAAGGGTGTTTGTCCCTGGATTAAATTGCAGGTGTGCACACATATTTTAGAAGGCAAGCTACAGATATAATGAATGCGTAGTAGTTGCTAATATGTTTCACAACTTTGAGTTTGACATTGTGACATAACAACTCTTGTCTCAGTTCTTACCTTCTTACTTTGTCCTGTTCCTTACTCATATTTATACCCTTCAGAATAAATGAATTGAAGACTAACTTCTTAGCTCGGTAGTTTGTGTAAGTGAGTGTATTTTTCTGAGACCCTTATTTTGTTAGTGCAGGCTGACAGGATGCATTGTGCAGGGCTTTTTATTGTAAAGGCCTGTACTTTGTGGTCGGTCTTTCTAGCTCTTGATGGTTATTATGTTGTGTTGTGTTGTGTTGGAAAAACGAGGCTATGGTCAAATAAAAATCGACGCTCGAGTTTGGGACTGCCGTCCTTTCCTTATACTGAGCTTTCCCCACTAAGCGGTCATCTTACAAACCCCTTGGTTGCTTTGCGTGCCAATCAAGTTACACATGTCGCAGTGAGGATGCATATACTGACGTCTATATTTTTTAAAATTTATACCTTTGAGAAAATTGTTAAATACTCGTCCTCACCCGGGAAATTGTAGAATCCGAAGTGCGCCCAAACATTTGCCTTCAGCGAGAATAGGGCTGACTGTAATTTTTTGTCCTTCATGTGTTAAAAATAGTCAACAAAACTAACTCTCTGTCTTTAGCAGCCTGCTGGACATGGAACAAAACACCATGGGGGCCTGATAAACATTATGCGCAACAAAATGGCTCAAAAAAGTTAGTTTTTAAAATTCAATTGTTGAAAATGATGAATTGATTTAGAATTGTACTGAATAACGATCGTGATTCGGATGTGAATCTTTTTTTTTCGGTTCAGTGGGTACCCCCAATAGATATTGCTCACGCAACAGAATATCTCCTTTGGCTTTACCTGACCAAACAATACAAATGATCAATATATTATTTAGACAAAGACTTGGCAAAAAAAAGGCTAATGCTCGTGTGTTTTTTCTTTTTTTAAATCCAAGCAACAATTCTCATTCACATTGGAGATGAAATTATTATTAACTTGATCAAATATCCATCCATCCATCCATTGTCTACCACTTATCCCTTTTGGGGTTCCGGGGATTGCTGGAGCCAATATCAGCTGCATTCGGTCGGTAGGCGGGGTACATCCTGGACAAGTCATTGCAGGGCCAACACAGGTAGAAAGACAATATTCACATCACATTCACACACTAGGGTCAATTTAGTGTTGCCAATCAACCCATATCCCTAGGTGCATATCTTTGGAGGTGGGAAGAACCCACACAGTCACGCGGAGAACATACAAACTCCACACAGAAAGACCCCGAGTCCGGTGATCGAACCCAGGACCTTCGTACTGTGGGGCGCATGCACTAACCCCTATTTCACCGTGCTGCCTTTGATCAAATATTGCCATTCTAATTTTCATTGTTCTTAGTTAGATATGCCATCGCCTACCTCTTCAAAAATAATGTTTTACGGTGCTTGACAATGTAATGCAGTCTGCTGAAAATGATGGAAAAGAGCCAATCTATATAGCAACTGTGGTCAAAATTGGAATTACCACAAAACGCTTTTCAAGATATGCAACACTCTACTATCGTCTGGCGGCTAAAGTGGCTTGTGCACCCCCAATTAGTCACGTTTTAATGCGTCAGGTAAACCACGACCAATAGGGCCATATGAAGCTCCTTCTTGCTGTACGCCTTGTTTTTGCCAGTGATGAAAAGTCAAGCCAAGAGCCGTGCTGCAGAAAAGAGGCGTACAACGATACAGTAGTTCTTTGATTTTGTCGCATTATTAATACACTGCTTGAGTCTGAGCGTGTCCGACTCCGCAACATGTCTTTATGCTAGCCTGCTCTTCAGTCTTATCTGGAATTCATTTTCCTCCAGCTCTTTCATCCTTATCTGTACTAATATGTCATCACTGGCTGACTCTGTAGTTCTTTGCTAACTAACACGGCAACAAGTCAAAAGTTGCAAGTGCCAGAACTGCAATGGAGAAGGTAAAAAAAAAAACGTCTTGAATTCAAGAAAGAAGTCGCAGCAAAACACAAAGGTGGTGTACCTCTACCTTCGCTCGCCACTCACCATGTTTGCCAACTGTCTTGAGTATTAGTAAAAGTGATGTTAAATGTTCATTTATCCATTTAAATTGTAATTTATATATATTCTGCATTGTTTTCTGCATGTATAGTTATTCTCTTTTAAGTCTGGTTCGCTTTATTATTTTTGACTGTCTAGAAACAATTGATTTGATTTACATGAATTCTTATGGGATCAATTAATTCAGTTTTACTGCGATTTTTAAGCAGATCATTTGGAACGGATTAATATTGAAAATAAACGTACCACTGCATATCAATCTTCTGTGACACCTTTTGGATGACGGACTGTATTTCCTTGAATTGCCGCCGGGGCGCTAATTAATTTAAAACTTCTTCTTACTCCTGCGCTTACCAAAGGCATGCGGTAAAAGTAAGCATGCGCTAATTATTTTAAAACCTCTTGTCACTCCGGCACTTACCAAAGGCATGCAGTAAAAATTTGAGTGGGATGTAAGCTTGGACCTTAAATCCTACTGAATAGCTCTTAATCTTCTTCCCTTTATGCGATTTCAAATTACCAGTATTGAAATCAGCCTCTTCCATTTTGAAAATGATGACATAGGAAGCGTCACTCGTGACGTCACGAGTTTGAACAGGCGGTAATACTAAGCATGCGCTAATCATTTTGCGAAGCGAGTTTGACCCGGCAGTAATTCAAGGCAGGCGCATACTATATGCCCTGCGGCAATTCAAGGAAATACGGTAGTTTAACATATGTTTGAAAAGAAGTAGAATTGGGACAGAAAGGACAAAAAATGACAAATGTTTGGAAAATGTTTTTTTAAATGACAAACTTTTCATTTATCTGTTTTGTGTTTCCATAGCAACTATTCAACTGCCAGGCCTTGAAGAAGCTGAGCATGCCTGATAACGATTTGTCCAACCTGCCAACCACCATTGCCGGCCTGGTTAACCTCAAAGAGCTGGACATCAGTAAAAATGGTAAAAAAAATAAAATTGACCACTAGAGTGGATAATGAAAACTGACATTCAAATTTCAAAAATGAACTTCATAAGGCAAAATTACCTCATTCAAAATAAGCTCAAAAAGCTAACATTTTAATGTTATATTGCTAGCACGCTGATGTAAAAATGCATACAGTTAGCATGTTTCAAATACCAAGTTATATGAGTCTAAGGTGTATAGCTGTGGAATTAGACAATAAAGTGTAAAACTTGCACAAAAAAAAGTCGCACTTTGATGTTAGCATGCTAACATTAGCGTGCTAAAGTGTCACTTCCCAAGTTACATTACGTGTACCCCAGAGTCATATAACTTGGTACATGAAACTTGTAAATAGTTAGCATGTAAACTTTAGCATGCATTAAACTCCTATTTTTTTTTGCTAAATTTACTTTCTTTCTCTAATTCCCCAGGCATACATCTTAGAGTCATATAACTTGGTAGGTGACAGATGCTAACTATTAACATGTTCACGTTAGCTTGCTAGCATTAGCATGCTAACTTTTTGAGCTACTTCTGCAACCGTTTACCCCAGAGTTATATAACTTGGTTCGTGACACTGGTTAACTGTATGCATGTTTATGCTAGCATAATCTGTCCCAATGCTAACATGCTAACCACTAGCTTGAAATATTGTCCGTAGTATTTCTGTCATTGCCGTGGTGATCGCCAATTAGGTATCCTCAAAAAAGTTATCACATTTACTCGGCTGTACATATCTAGTGGCAGGCACAGACCGATGATGTCAGAGTGACGCCGTGCAAAACCTGAGTTCAGTATGAACTAAAATGCAGTCTGAAGAGAACACTAAACTCCTCTATGAAAAGTTGTCAGAATCCACACCATAGCAACTGATGGTTTTAAACTTGTTAATCAAGGATATTTAGTAAAATTTTGCTGCACACAATACTAATCTTCTTAACGCTAATTGTTATGTTATTATGTTATGTTATGGTATGTTAGACTATGTTTGCTTTGTTATGGTTATGTTGGTTTTGGTCATCCGCCCGATTGTAGCTGAGATAGGCTCCAGTGCTCCCCTCCACCCCGAAGGGAATAAGGGGTAGAAAATGGATGGTTTTGGTCATGTTGGATTTTATTATGTTATGTTGGGTTGGGTTAGTTTTTAACACCCCAAATGCAATAGAATAAAATAAATACCACACAATACATTTATGGCTCAGTCTGGCTGCCTAACATAGCTGTAATCAAGAACCAGAGACTGTTTACATATTTTCATTTTCATTTGATTGGTGGTTTGAGTTCATTCCATTCTTCAAAGGGATACCATAGCACTTCATCAAATATCAGAATTCAAAAGTGCTGAAAAGTGGGACAGGTTGAGATATTTTGGTAACCAATGATATAAAATCACCAATAAAAACTGAACCGACTTGTCAGTCTTAAAACTGGGCTTTTGTTACAAAAATTAATTACACATTGCAACCGCGGATAGATCTTTAAAGATTATGATTATCTCTATACAATTACAATTTAATTCAGATGACAAAGTCTCCAGTGCAATGCAATTTAGATAGATAGATAGATAGATAGATAGATAGATAGATAGATAGATAGATAGATAGATAGATAGATAGATAGATAGATAGATAGATAGATGGATAGATAGATAGATAGATAGATAGATAGATAGATAGATAGATAGATAGATAGATAGATAGATAGATAGATAGATAGATAGATAGATAGATAGTACTTTATTGATTCCTTTAGGAGAGTTCCTTCAGGAAAATTAAAATTCCAGCAGCAGTGTACAGAGTTGAGATCAATTTAAAAAGTAAACAGTAAATAAAGGGGGTATAAATTTTAAACAAAATAGAAAAATATTACAATAATACAACATAATACAAGTACAACAATTAAACGGTAAAAATCACATTCTAGGGTTGATTAAAGCTACTTATATTGTCTTGGAATTATGCACTAAAAACACAAACATATGTGACTCATTCATAAATGACATTTTTCTTCCCTAATACTTTTTCTAACAGGTATTCAGGAGTTTCCAGATAATATCAAATGCTGTAAAGGCCTGTCAGTGGTCGAGGCCAGTGTCAACCCTATCACCAAGTAAGACATATTGGAACGAGCATTTGACTGGCATTGTGTAGTCTTCACTGTTCACTGTTCACAAGCATGTTGTTAAAACCCGCTAAACTAACTTCAGCTCGGTAAAAAGCCAAATTGACTTTGAGAGGGAAAAAAAAAGAACTTCAATGTACAGCATCTTATGCACATCTTTGGATTACGATAAAATGAAAGTAGAGTATCTTCACACGTGTAGTTTCCTGTTTCTGATATATTAAAAAGGACAAATAAAGTCATGTTGTTTTATTTTCTCCTTTCTACTACCGTATATGCTTACTGTTTTTGCCTTCCAGGCTCCCAGATGGTTTTACACAACTCCTGAATCTGACTCAACTCTTTTTAAACGATGCCTTCCTGGAGTATTTGCCCGCAAATTTTGGCAGGTAATATCACATATTTTATTACAAGTGTTTCTTGAACGGACCTTTATTGGAACAGATGTTTCATGCACCAGAGGGTGTGTTCCTACCTTCCCAGCCTTCGTAGTAAAGTTTACTGGAGAGGAGGCTTTGCCGGGTAGTCAAACCTCATATTTTAGGAGGAACAGTGTGGTTTTCGTCCTGGTACCAGAAGTGTGGCCCTTCTTTATACACTCGGTAGAGTCACTGAAGGTGCATGGAAGTTTGCCCAACCACTCTAAATGTGTTTTGTGTACTTGGAAAATGTATTTGATCGTGTCCCTCACAAAATCCAGTAGGGAATTCTCAGGGAAGAGGAGGTATTGGACTGGAGAAATAATTTTGGGCGCCCAATACCTGTATGACCAGTGTCAGAACTTTGTCTGTTTCCTATGAGGGTTGGAGTCATTTGTCAACAGGTCTGTTCATCACTTGTATGGACAGAATCCAGATTTAAGTTAAAGATAAAAGTTAAAGTCCTCTGCATTTGACCCATCCCCATCATCACCCCTGGGAGGTGAGGAGAGGAGTGAGCAGCAGTGGTGGCCGCGCTCTTAAATAATTTAGTGATTTAACACCCAATTCCAAACCTTGATGCTAAATGCTAAGCAGGTAGGCAATGGGTCCCATTTTTATAGTCTTTGGTATGACTCGGCCGGGGTTTGTACTCACGACCTTCCAGTCTCAGGGTGGACACTCTAAGCACAAGGCCACTCAGCAGGTGGACAGGGATCCAGTTTTGCGGCTGCAGGATTGGATCTCTGTTTTTTGCAGATGATGTGGTACTGTTGTCTCCACCAGCCCATAATCTTTAGTTCTACGAGTGTGAAGCAACTGGGATGAGAATCCGCACCTCCAAGTCCATGGTTGGGGATGAGATCTTGTGTCACGAGTAGGGGAACAATTGATCGTGAGATTGTGAGATGCAGAGTCTGTAGCAAGCAGACGCTGTAACAGCCCGTCATGGTGAATTTGCTGGTCGATTTGAGTTCCTACCCTCACCGATGGTCATGAGATTTGGGTAGTGACCGAAAAGACAAGATTGCAGGTATAGTGCAAGCGGCCGGAATGACTTTCCTCTGCAAGGTGGCGGGGCTCTTTCTTAGAGAGAGCGAGAAGCTCTGTCATTCGGCAGGAACTCAAAGTAAATTCGCTGCTCCTCCACATTGAGAGGAGCCGAATATGGTGGCTCAGGCATATGGTCAGGATGCCCCTCAAACGCCTACCTGGAGAGATGTTAGGGTATGTCCAACCGGTTGGAGGCCAAGGACACATTGGAGAGACTGTGTCCCCTGGGAGGAGCTCGGCAAAGTAACCAAGGAGAGGGAAGCCTTCGCTTCTCTGCTTAGGCTGCTGACCCTGCGACCCGACCTCAGATTAGCGGATAATAGGTGGATGAATAAATGGACGGATGAATGATTGATATTTCAAACAGTGCAACAAAACAGTACACCCATGTTTATAAACTCTAATACTTACTGCATACACTTGTATTTGGCTCAAGTATTGTTTTAAGTTCATTCAGAATTTACTTGCAAAGTAAATGCACCAGGATTTGGTCAACTCTACTGCTCACAAACTAATCGAGTGATTCCAAGTTAATATGCCTTTGCTCTACAAACTGGGCAGATTTAAAAAAAAAAAAAGAAATGACCAAGGCAGAAATTAAAGATCATATCAGTACACTGTAGTGATTTGAAAATATAATAGTTGTTCAAAGCATGGATTTTGATTTTGAATTGACATTGTTGGGGTGCAAAATGGAGATTGGTCTAAGACAGTATTCAGCAATAACATGTGACGGCATGGCTCCGGTAGTAGAGCGGCCATGCCAGCAATTTGAGGGTTCCTGGTTCTATCCCCAGCTGCCACATCCCAGTCATATCCGTTGTGTCCTTGGGCAAGACACTTTACCCCTGCTCTTGATGGGTCATGGTTAGGGCCTTGTATGCTCCCGCCATCTGTGTCTGAATGAGTGAATGTGGAAATAGTGTCAAAGTGCTCTGAGTACCATGAAGGTAGGAAAGCACCATACAAGTATTACCCCAATGTGTAACATGTGCATTCAGTCCTTGGTAAGTTCTAAAATATCCATCCATCCATCCATTTTCTACCGTTTGTCCCTTTTGGGGTGGCAGAGGGTGATGGAGCCTATCTCAGCTGCATTCGGGTGGAAGGCGGGATACACCCCGGACAAATCGCCACCTCATTGCAGGGCCAACACAGATAGACAACATTCACACTCACATTCACACACAAGGGCCAATTTAGTGTTGCCAATCAACCTACCCCCAGGTGCATGTTTTGGAGGTGGGAGGAAGCCGCAGTAACGGAAAGAACATGCAAACTCCACACAGAATGAGCCAGAGCCCGGGATTGAACTCAGGACCTTTGTATTGTAAAACACATGCGCTAACCCCTGTTTCACCGTGCTGCCAATTTCTAAAATATCTATGTAACCTAATACGTGTCATTTTGGATGGACTTTCAGTAAAGACAAGTGAGCTTTGTAATTCTTAATGTGGATAATGTATATCAAATGTTGTTATGCTGCACGCTGTCTAAAAACTGCTATATGTGCTTAGGTTATCAAGGCAAGACCTTAATTGACTGCAGTACAGTTTGAATGATATAACCATTGTTTTAATATTTGCATTTGTTCAGACTCTCCAAACTTCGGATCCTGGAGCTGAGAGAGAACCACCTGAAAACCATGCCAAAGTAAGACAGTGTATTTATTACTTTGAGTTTGTGTCTATACCTGCAGCCTGACTTTGATTTTGAGTCTTTAAGCTCCACAGATTGTAATAATGCTCCACATGGGTTTACTGTCCCGCGGGTGTGTGGATTAAAGATACATTTATACCTAACATGTGTTCTTGAATGCTAATGAAGTAATTTATAACCGTACCATTTTTAAAAGCTTGTGATGCTTAAAGCTGTGCTATTTCTTTTTCCATACATCAGCTGTAACTAAAATCTAGTGTTTCATACCTTGAAAAACATTTTAAATGTCTGCCATATCCTGAAAAAAAAAAAAAAAATTGCCGTGTTTGTTTTCTTCGTCTGTTTCTTTCAAACAGAACGCAAGAGAAATAGCTCTTTGCTTTGGTCTTAACACCTGGGAGTGTTTTTTTCTTCTGTCGTGAAATGAAATAAACTCTCTTGTCAGTCATCCACTCTCTTTGTCTCTGTGGGTGTAGGCGGGGCCGCTAACATACAGAGAAGTTGAGCATCGTAACGTAAACGTGAGGTAAAAGTGTTTGAAATGATCAGGATAACCCCCTAACTTATCTAATTTCGGGCATTTCATGAAAGTTTCTTCAAAATCTGCCAATAAATTTTTGATTTATCTTGTTAAGTAACCAGCTAACTGACTAACTAACTAACAGACACTCCACAGTAAATACATAACCTCTTGGCTGTTAAATGAGCGTGTAAGTACACAGAAGACATGAAGGACATATAAAATACAGTAATAAAAACAGTAGACCAAAATACTTATATTAAATAGTAGTACAAAGAGGAAAAAAATCCTTATTTTTTTTCCCTGCTTTTGTCTGGCATTGCAAGTGAGATATACAGGCTTATTGAGGGAAGCACGTTTCAATAATGAGACCTTGGTGGCTGCTTAGTTATCACTGTCCTTTTCATAGTAGAAGATCCTTTCCCATGTTTATTCTGAATGGTGGTGGCAGTGTTTGAGCGACTTGATATGCATCCTAAATTGATTGCACCACTTCTTCACTAAGTGTTTTACAATGTTTAATTTAACTTCATTTTTTACTTTGACTTTCCTTTTTTTACGCGCTGCCACCAGAAATGTCTGTCTCAAGCTTGGAAGACATAACACAGATTGAAGTTAAAAAATCTGGAACAAACGCGATAGGATCATATTTAATTTCTTATTGTAGTCAGTGCTGTTAAAAATTACGAGTTAACTCATGTGATTAATCACAAAAAATTATCGCATTAATCATGTATTTACGCATTTTATCCATACAATTTATTTTAACTTCCCATGCTCATTTGTCTTAACCTTGGATAGTTGGATTGTTGGATAGTTACCTAAACATCGGTGCAGGTTGCTCAAAGTAAGGGAATGCATAGGTCAGTTCAAAGATGAGTGAGGAGAATGATTGGTGCTTAAAAATAAATCCTAAAGGGATTTTCGCTAAAACTGTTACCAAATGTTAAGCAAACAAATGACATGCATTTAAGTAACACATTTTAAAATGTTTCTAAATGACATTCTGACAATAACATTTAATTTGTGTAGAAATATTAATATCTTTTTTGAGTTAATTTAAATAATGCAAGCAAGTAATTTTGATTATTCAAATTCAGAAGTGTGAGTAATCTTAATACAACAATTCGACAACACTAAATATAATATGTATTCTACATGATGCATGTGCATATGTATTCTTCCACCACGCTCATGAAACCAATTCTCCTTTTTTTATACAGTGTTAATAGTTTATGGGGGTGCATTTGTAAACATGAAATGTCGTAAAAGGGAACGTCGGAAATAAAAAAGAGGACCTCTTGTGTACCAAAAGGTGTGAGTAAAACCTAACCGTGGCAGCAAAATTAACGAGGCAGCAAGAAATGCTGGAGCCATCAGACAGCACTCTCGGTCACTGAGGTTTGTAGCAGTATGATCACGTCTTCCTGCTGCTGGGTTTAAGAATGCCCCTGTTTGCCAATTTGGCTGTGTCTCGTTGCTCTGTCCAGGTTATTTGGAGGGGAAACAATAAGCAATGAGTTGAGTTGAGTTTGAGTTTATTTTGAACATGCAAGTATACAACATGATAAATCACAACTTCCAGTTTCTTTTTTCAACATGTAGTAAGAAGAAGCAGAGCTTATTTAATCCTACCCCTTTTCTTTTACATAATAGTTGCTAAAACTTTTGTTCACTTCCTGTTCTCAGTTTATTCACAATATACTCCATAAGTAATCGCAAAAAAAATTAAAATAAAATAATACTTGGTGAAATAAGTTACATTTCATATAGTGAGATGAGTAAGATTATTTTTTAAATGAATGGATGGATGAAATAAATTCAGAATGTTTATCATGGTTCTTCTTCTTTGTACTTTGTAAACACTTTACATTTGAAGAGTTTTTTGAAGTGGATCAAATTAGTACATTGTTTGATTGCTTTGCTTAATCAATTCCATAATTTAATACCAACCTCGTCACGTCCGTTGTGTCCTGAGCAAGACACTTCACCCTTGCTCCTGATGGGTGCTGGTTATCGCCTTGCATGGCAGCTCCCTCCATCAGTGTGTGAATGTGTGTGTGAATGGGTAAATGTGGAAGTAGTGTCAAAGCACTTTGATTACCTTGAAGGTAGAAAAGCGCTATACAAGTACAACCCATCGATATAAATGTTTTAAATTACACTTTTCTGTAAGATTATATTTGTCCTTTTTTTTTTAGAAGAATTGTATATTCTTGGGTAGCAGGTTTGCTTTGTGTATAATTTTAGCTGTTGGCAAATTCACTATGTCATGGAATTTCAGTATTTTTGATTCGTTAAATAAGGGGTTTGTATGTTCTCTATATCCAACATTATATATTATTCTGATCTTTTTTGTAACACGGTTAATGAATGAAGTGTGCTTTTGTGGTTATTTTCCCATATTTCTACACAATAACTCAGATATGGTAACACTAGTGAGCAGTAGAGAATATGAAGTGATTTTTAGTCTAGAACGTGTTTCGCTTTATTCATTATTGACATGTTTCTCGCCACTTCATGTTGTATATTTTCATCATCATCATCATCAATCATTATCCATAGAAATTTGGTTTCATTTACTCTTTCAATTTTTATTCCGTCTATTTGTATTTGTGTTTGACTTTCTCTTGTACTGTTACCAAATGGCATTATTTTAGTTTTACTGAGATTCAAAAATGGTCTGTTTTTGTCGAACCGTCTTTTTAATTTGTTAATTTCTTCTGTTATTATTTGTATTAGTTTCTGTGTGTTCTCTCCTGAACAAAACACTGTTGTATCATCCGCAAATAATACTAACTTTAAATCTTTTTTAACTTTACAAATATCATTTATATAGAGATTGAATCATTTTGGTCCTAGTATTGATCCCTAAGGTACATAACAGGATATATTTAGCTTTGTAAATGTGTGTTTGCCTAGTTTCACGTATTGTTTCCTGTTTGTTAAATAACTTCATATCCAGTTTAAGACCAACCCTCTTATGCCATATCGCTCTAGTTCTTTGATTAAAATAATGTGATTAATTGTGTCAAATACTTTAGTTAGATCCGTAAACACTGCTTCCGCACATTTTTACTATTTATTATATTGATAATTTCTTTTGTAATTTAAATGAAAGCCATCAAAGTTTAAACATTAGCTCTGTATCCATATTGGTTCTCATCAAGTATTCTGTTTTTGTTTGTGAAACTCTCTAATCTGTTATTGAACAGTTTTTCAAAGATTTAAAATTTTTATTTTTATTTTTATAAATTTATAAATTGGTGCAACTCAAGCTATTTTTGTTTTGTTTGGGAATTTACCTGTTTGAAATGATACGTTACTAATGGTCCTGAGATCTCTTCAATAACCTTTTTTATCGTTTCCATATCAATTCCATTACAATCAGATGAAGTCTTAGATTTGCATTTTTTCACGATTATAACTATTTCCACCTGTGTCACATTACTCGGGAAAATGGAGTTGGGATTTCCTTCTGTGGTATCATTATAGTCCTCAATCTAAACTGGGTCCCTTCTTTTAATTTGGGTCCAATATTTACAAAGTAATTATAGAAATTTTCAACTACTTCCTTTATGTTGTCATTATTTTTGTTTCCGTCTAAGAAGTTTTGGGGGTAATCCCTCTGTGACGGACTCCTGCCATCATCGTGCGGTTTGCATGGACCATTCAGGAGGGACATGTTGCTCGAGCAGGTTTGACTCTTGTTTATTTTTCAATAACCCAGGCTTTGTCTTTTGGTCGGATCGCTTTTCAGCTGTCCGCTCTTGCTCGCTACTCGCTCGCCTTCAGTCGACGGCGTCTTCGTCGCTGTCATCGGCTCGCTCTCTGATCACTTTTGCTTCTTCCTGCACTTGCTGCGGACTCTCCAACTCCTCCCTGTTCTCTCCTCCTTCGCCTCTTTTATACATTGTCAGGAGAAATGTTTATAATTTCCCGGTGTGTGAGCTACGCACCTGAATTTGATTGGGTTGAAATTGACACCCCTCTCCTTTCCGCCACATTCTCTGCCTCCTTGCCGCCATTTTGAGCAGGGATACAGCGTGTCCTGCCATGCCCTCAGCCCGTCGGCTCTGCCTCTCCACATCCTCTTAGTGCCATTTTTAATAATGCTATTGAGGATGCCCCATGTTGCTCTAATATTGTTTTTGTTCCTGTCTAATAATTGACTGTAATATTGTTTTCTACATGTTAGTATGTTAGTTAGCTTGTTTTTATACTTTTTGTATTTAATTTCTGCCACTGCAGTTCTTTGTGCTATACATTTTCTATATAATGTATAATAAGCGGTAGAAAATGGATGGATGGATGTATTCCTCTTGTTACAATTTTTTTTTTAATCCTTTTGTCATCCGTGGTTGATCATTCTTTTTCTGCTTTCTACTGCGTTGTTTCCATGGACAATGTTTGTCATAAAGTATAATGATCTTGTTTAAGAAATGTTCATATGCTTCATCAACCTCTTTTTCATTGTACATGTAGCGATGTAATACTCCTTTGAGTTGTGTTTTTCCCCAAAAGACAACACCCAGTCATTCTTCTGGCTCAACCATAGTTTATTCTTGTGAAAACAACCATAGTGAGTCTCCAATCAGCCTTCTCTTTACATTTATCAACCGTCACGTGGAAGACAGCAGACTGACTAACACATTAACACACAATAAAATATTACACAGTACCTAGTGAAAACAACCATAGTGAATCTCCAAGTATAAACCTGTACAGAAATAAAACAAAACAAAACTTAACATAAATATGTCTCTTTTAGGCCTACAGCAGGAGTCGGCAACCCGCGGCTCTTTAGCGCCGCCTTAGTGGCTCTCTGGAGCTTTTCAAAAATATATGAAAAGTGGAAATGATGAGGGGGAAAAAACGTTTTTTGTTTTAATTTGGTTTCTGTAGGAGGACAAACATGACACAAACCTCCCTAATTGCTATAAAGCATAATGTTTATATTAAACATGCTTCACTGATTCGAGTATTTGGCGAGCGCCGTTTTGTCCTACTAATTTTGGCGGTCCCTGAACTCACCCTAGTTTGTTTACATGCATAACTTTCTCCGACTTTCCCAGACGTGATTTATGCCACTTCTTTTTCTGTCTGATTTTGTCCACCAAACTTTTAACGTTGTGCATGAATGCAGAAAGGTGAGTTTTGTTTATGTTATTGACTTGTGTGGAGTGCTAATCAGACATATTTGGTCACCGCATGACTGCAAGCTAATCGATGCTAACATGCTATTTAGGCAAGCTCTATGTACATATTGCATTACTATGCCTCATTTGTAGCTATATTTGAGCTCATTTAGTTTCCTTTAAGTCCTCATAATTCAATTTATATCTCATGACACACTCTCTGTATGTAATATGAATTTAATTTTTTTGCGGCTCCAGACAGATTTGTTTTTGTATTTTTGGTCCGATATGGTTCTTTCAAACATTTTGGGTTACCGACCACTGGCCTACAGCAACACACCTAGCCTGCTAATAAGTTAGCTGAAAGCTAAATCGCGGAGCACCAGAGAGCACAACTTACCGTCACGTGGAAGACAGCAGACTGACGACACACACGTGTCTCAGCCTCGACGTCTGCTGTGAAATGTAACGTTCAATGACAATAAAAAAATATAGGAAATCACAGTACTGAAATTAGAATAACAAAAATTGCAAAATAAAGATTCACGTTACATAATGTGTAAATGTAATAAATTAGATAAAATGACATCTAAATAAGAAGAGTAGTAAGACGGTAAGCAATTGAGATCATAAATTACCTCTGTTACATTCCCCCTCAACTTGCTCTCTCAAGATCAACCAAAAGAAACACACAAAACAAAACACGTTTTTAGAGTAGACTGTGAGACAATATGAAACAAAACCACACCAGTTACCAAAAAAAAAAACACTTAGAAAAAACATTTCCTCCTATTCAATTGTACAGTATTACTAAGATCACTGATTCTAAGTATTCCAGTCACAAGACTATTCCTGAAGAATTAGAATGGGAAAGGTTAGCAAAGCCTTTTGACACGCATAGGAAAACATGCCCATCTACACGTTAAGTTACTCACAAATCAAATCAAACAGTACCAATAGACATCACTTGAATACATACTGTATCATTAGTCACACACAGATTTCCCTGTTCTGACAGACGGAAATAAAACAAAAATCAGATCCCTATCAAAATACAAGAAATCAAACACATATACCTTTTCTCCAAAAAACATTGCACTGCATAACTACTTAGCGACCAGCAAGAACTTTCTGGTGCATATTTTGAATAAGCCTAACAACTGGCCTAACATCTCTACCACACCTCGTTCTCACATCGAGTGTCCTATCACTGAAAAGGTTACGTACTGCCCCTGCTGAGACAATAGAACCAGCATAAGAAGGTAGCACATTACCTGGAAGTTTAGTGATAGTGGAATGGGGTTGAGTTAAATCACAAAGACCGGACTGGTCGGGTTCATCTGCAGGCTCCACTGAGTCATCCATGGCGGCTACATCTGCCACAGCTGTCATTTGATCTCCAGTGGAAACTGGTAGTTGGGACACCCATGTGACAGTCCTGTTCTGTACACTTTCAGGTGGCATAGACGGTCTCTCAATGTCCACATCCAGGGCAGATCTATCCACATCAGTCAGGTCACTGACAAAAGAACCAGGGTCCTCAAGTTCAGTCGGAACAGGTAGAAAATTCACAGGCATGATGAGATTCCTGTGGATCACTTTCTCCTGGCCTGTAGCACAGTTCTTGAGTCTGAAGGTATGAGTGTTCCCTTGTTTCTCCACAACAGTGTAGAGGTGGTTCTCCTAGCGATCAGCAAGTTTCTTCCTACCTCTCTCTCCCTTGTTAGCCAACAAGACCCTGTCCCCAACATCCACTGGGGCACCTCTCAGCTTGCGGTTGTAAAGGTCGGTTTGCCTCTCTTGCTGTTTAGTGGCTGAGGTCGGAGCAATCCTGATAGCATTCACCAAGTCACGCCTGAGACACTGGACATAATCATCATAGTCCACCACCTGATCATCCAACACCACAGACTGGAACATCATGTCCACAGGCAATCTTGGAGTTCTGCCGAACATGAGCTGAAAAGGGGCAAATCCTGTAGTCTCATGTATAGTGGAGAAGGTGAGAGATTTCAAGAGCTGGGGCCACCGCTGCTTGGCCTTAGGTGGAAGTGCTCTGATCATATTTCCGAGGGTGCGATTGAACCTTTCAACCACTCTGTTACCCATTGGGTGGTAAGGAGTTGTGTGAGATTTCTCCACACCAGCAACTTTGAGCATTTCTTCGATCAGACTGCTCTCAAAGTTCGTCCCCTGATCAGAACGCATACGCTCAGGAAAGCCATATATACAAAATAAATTGTTTCAGAGCTGCTGAGCAACAGCCTTAGCTGACTGGTTGGGACAGAGATAGGCTTGTGCAAGCTTTGTAAAATGATCAGTCACGACAAGCACATCTAGGGACTTGTTGGAAGAATCTTCAGCTGACCAGAAATCAATGCAAACCAACTCTAGAGGCCTGGAGGCCTTGACACTCTCGAGTGGCGCTCAGGTTCAGGGGACTTGCTGAATACACTACGACGGCAGCGCCACACATAGTCCTTGACATCTTCTTCCAACCCATGCCAGTAGAAGCGCTGTCGGGCCAGGTAGAGCGTCCTTCTCTGCCCCTGGTGACCTGCCTCATCTTGAACTCCTTTGAGCACTTCCTCATTAACAGCAGAGGGACAAAGTACTGGTAAGTCCTTTTCTTTGTCACCACGTCCTTGGAAGTGCGATATAGCACACCCAACCTGACTATGAGTCTGTCCCAGTGTCTGAGGAGTCGCAGAGCATCGGCAGGTTCGTGTGGACGCTCCCGTCTTGATGGTCCCCGCTGCCGTCCGACAAAGTGAAGCACACGACCCAAGCAGGGGTCATCACGCTGCTTAGCAATCAGCTCATCTCGGAAGAGAGGGGAAATCGGCCAACTATGGTGGTTGAACGGACTGGGTGAGCTGAGGCAAGAGGAAAGCATGAGGAGGTGGACGCTCTAGATCCAAAGACTGTTCAAGGATAGCAGTCACTGACTAGACAGAGATAGTTTGAGCACTGGGCACCACAACAGTGTTTTCAGAGGCCACAGTGAGGGGTTGGAGCAGGTGCAGCCGGGGCACTGGGTCACAGGACAGACGTTAAGCGTCCTGCACACAGTCAGAATGTAAGGCACTTGCTTCCTCCAAGAGTGGACCATAAGGGACCTTTGTGAGGCGATGAAGCACACTAGGCTGCACAAATGGCTCACGGCTGAGGACGTCCGCCACCACATTTTTGGGGCCAGGTATGTATTTGATCTCAAAGTTGAATAGGGCCAACTTTGACACCCATCTCTGCTCACAAGCATCAAGCTTCGGCTTAGTGAGGATATGCGTTAAGGGGTTGTTGTCAGGCCAGATGGTAAATGGCTGTCCCCTCAGCCAGTGACTGAATTTGTCACAAACAACCCACTTGAGTGCAAGAAACTCCAGCCTGTGTGCTGGATAGCGGGACTGCGCATAGTTGAGCGACTTACTGGCAAACGCGACAGCTCGTGCAACATCATCACCCTCAGCCAACTGCGACAAAACAGCTCCAAGGCCGTTGGAGGAGGCATCAATCGACAGCAGGAAAGGCTTACTGAAGTCAGGATGAGCAAGAGTGGCATTCTCCAACAAAGCCTGCTTCAGCCTCCTGAAAGCCAATTAGCAGAAGAGAGCTTCCTAGAGACAGGTGGCCATTTTTTGGCCTTGGTATTTCGCGGCCTCTTCGCCCCAGATGTCAGTGCAAACAGAGGTTTGCTAGTGCGCGAGTTCCCCTCGAAGAACTGTTGATAAAATCCAACCATACCAAGGAAAGATCTGATCTTGGAAGGAGAAGGTATGTCGGTGCCCTCTCCATCAAGTCTTTCTCCC
Source organism: Nerophis ophidion (assembly GCF_033978795.1). Lineage (NCBI taxonomy): Eukaryota > Metazoa > Chordata > Actinopteri > Syngnathiformes > Syngnathidae > Nerophis > Nerophis ophidion. The sequence continues at coordinate 26,600,257 of NC_084632.1, read as the reverse complement.
CCAGGCCAACAATGGCTGTGACTTTATCAGGGTCATTGGAAATTCCATTTCTCTGCATGATGTGTACCAGAAATTTCTCATGAAGTGGCACTTTTTAGGAGCAAGCTTCAGGTTGTGCGCCTGTAATCTCTCAAAAACCATTTCCAGCCTCTGCAGCGCCAACTGTTCAGTGGGAGCGAATACCAAGATGTTGTCTAGATAGCAGAGAAGGCTCAAGAAATATTGATCACCGAAGATCGTCATCATCATCCTCATGAACGTGGCCGGACTGTTGCACAGCCCCTGAGGTAGCTGGTTATATTCGTAAAGTCCAAAAGGAAAAGGTATACACGGGGAACTTCCTGTCGTCCTCATGAACATCCACATTATAGTAACCTGATGTGAAGTCCATGGTCGAAAAGAAAGTGTTTCCTCCAAGAGCAGCCAAGGCGTCCGCCTGGTGAGGCAGAGGATGTGCGTCTCTGATGGTGCGCGCGTTCAGCCAGCGAAAGTCTGTGCAGAGCCGTTGGTCACCGTTCTTTTTCCAAACGAGGACAAGTGGTGAGGCGTCCTCACTTGTGGACTTCCTTATGATGTCTCGTTCCTCCATTTCATTCAGCGCTACCTTTAGTTTCTCATAATGAGATGGGGACAAGCGACGATATGGCAGTCTGAAGGGTTTATTGTCACTCAGCCGAATGCGATGGTCAAAGTGTCCGGCTTTTCCACAGTCCAAACTGTTGCGGGAGAAGATGGACTCAAAATTGGCCACAAGATCAACAAGCTTCGTCCTCCAGAATGGAGACAGACTACTTGAGTCAATGTCAATGTCCCCCAGTCCCAAATCATGGAGTGTTGAGCTGTAAGGTCTGTGCGCAGCATACTCTGAGTCAACTGTCAAGCTTTTCTCACTACCTGTGTCCGTCTGGTCAACCGTCCTGGTAAGTGTGCATTTCACATCATTCGGTTGGTAATTGTCGTACAAGTAGTCAGTGTCAAAATCCTCTAGTGCTACACAAGAGGACACGTCTGCAATTATACAATTTCGTCTCAGGGTTACTGGTTTAGTAGCGGGGTCAATGACTCACACTGGGACCCACCCATTGCCCCATAATGGCGTTACAACCCGCCCCACTACAATTGTTCGTGGCACTGTGCGCGACTCACTTGGCTCCACAACCACTGCGCTGCCAGCAGAGAAACTGGCATGGCTGGGCAGGCGACCCCAAACTAAATGTTCTGTCATGGGCTCCAAGGTCACAGCATGTTTGACTTTGACAGCGGCAACCTTGTCAGGGCACTCACCATCTCTCCATGTCTCCACAGCGGCCAGCAGCTGCAGCAAACTTTCCTCCTCCACGGATGTCTTGTCTGAAAGTAACACTTGCTCCCAGAATTTCCCAGAATGTTTCAGCACGTGACTGAGGTGTTTTATGACATTGCTGCCAAGAATGAGGTCATCACATTGGCCGTCCACAATAAGTGTGGGTACAGAAATGTGACAGTCAAAGATTGTTATCTGAAGCTCACACACACCAACAGGTCTGGTTTTTGATCCGCCACATCCAATAAGGGTAACAGATGTGGGAGATATCAAGTCAGAAGATAAAACATTAGCCTGCTCAAGGAGAGGTAGCACACGAGAGCTCAAAGAACAGGCCCTCGAACCACTATCCAACATGGCACGTAGCTCTACAGCATCCTGGGTCAACACATCAATGGGGAAAAGATTATCTGTCGCAGAAATTCTCTGTGTGTTTTGAAATATCACCTAGAGCCATCATCAGTTGAAGGACAGAACTGTGAGTAGATAAACTCAAGGTCAGCTTTGTCAGAATATTTTGGGGACATGTCTTTTGGCCCTCCACTAGTCCCCTGGTCATGTGGGCCATCTAATTTCCCTGCTGGTTGGAATTTGACGTTCAATGACCATAAAAAAATATAGGAAATCACAGTACTCAACTTAGAATAATAAAAATTGCAAAATAAAGTAGCTAAAATAACATTCAAATAAAATGACATCAAAATAAGAAGAGTAAAAAGACAGTAAACAATTGAGATCATAAATTACCTCTGTTACATACACATTGTCCCAATTTTGCTTTTATAGCTCTATTCTGAAAGCATTGATTGATACTTTTATTAGTAGATACATATTCCATACAATTGACCACTAAATGGTAACACCCAAATTATTTTTTCAATTTGTTTAAGTCGGGGTTCACGTTAATCAATTAATGGTAAAATCATCCTCTTCTCTGTGCAAAGTCTTCGAAATCTCCTTTTGTCTTCCATGTTCTTTTTGTAGTTTCCGTCATATATTGTGAAAACTGGCAGATGATCACTAACGTCTGTTATAAGTAGACCACTTGTAATGTTATTATCAAAATCATTGGTAAAAAATATTATCAATAAGCGTGGCACAGTGTTCTTTGGTTCTGCTTGGCTTTGTGATTTTAGGATTCAAACTGATGCTGTACATTGTATCAATGAAGTCATCAATAGACGTTTGCTTGTTAGGGTTCAATAAGTCATTATTAAAGTCACCGCTACAAAAATAATTTTTTTACAATTGTCCATGTAATTCGCTTTGATCCATTCTTCAAATGTTTCTATACTTGACTTAGGTGATCTATATATACAACTGATGAATATGTTTTTGCTTTTCACTGGTTATACATTCTAAGATATTATCTATAGCAGATGATATTTTTTTTACCACTTTATAGTTCAGGTTCTTCATCACGTACACAGCTACTCCTCCATTGTTGTCGGTTCTGTTGATGTAGTTTAGTTCATATCCTACCAGATCAAAATATATTCCTTTTTATCATCAATCCATATTTCTGTGACCACGATCACTTTGAAGGGTTCATTGATGTTTTCCAAAGAATTCTTAATGTTGTTGTAATTTGCATACAAGCTTCTGCTATTAAAATAAATAATTGACAATTTGTTATCAAGTTTAATGTTGCTACTATAGTGTTCATCTGTATAACAAAAACAATTATTATTGATGTGGGAGAAAAAAAGTGTATCTGGATCTATATCATTCTCCAAATCCTGGTTTTTGGGATTTTTGTTACAGACGTTTTTTGGTTCCATATTTTTTTGTTCAACAATCTTTGCTGTTGTTTCAATAATCTCTATAAGTGTAGGTGGATGCACTTCTGACTCTAGGTCTTCTTGTTCAGTCGTCCCTTGGACCATAGCAGTGTTGATGTTAAATTTAGGTGTTTGTTTTCTGTCAGAGTTCATTATCATCGTTGTTGTCGAAGCTGTGTAAACTTTAAAATTTGTCCAGGTCCTTGAGTTGAGTTTGAGTTTATTTCGAACATAAAAGCAATTTCCAGTTTTTCTTTTCAACATGTTCGAAAAGGAGTAGGAAAAAGCAGAGCTTATTTAATCCTACCCCTTTTCTTTTACATAACAGTTGCTAAAACTTTTGTTCACTTCCTGTTCTCAATGTCTTCACAATATAGTCCATAAGTAATCACAATAAAAATGAATAAATAAATAATTGTTGAAGTAAGTTTTATTCCATACGATGAGATGTCATAGACAACAAGTACTCTTGCTTCTGGACTTCCATTCAGCTTGATGTATATTTTACAGTTGGCGCTCCATATTCCCTGGATTTTTCCATGCTTTCTCAAGTCGCGTGCTTTCTTGGTGATTCCAGCATTACATTTTGTGAGATGCTCATTCATGTACACATTTGTTCCCTTCCGCTCTTTTCCCTGTTTCAGCAATGCCATTTTAAATGTTCAGTTTACGAGTTTCTCAAGGAGGACTGGAGTGGTGTTGTTGTTTCTTCCGTTCAGTGGGATTCATGTTTCGATGGTAATACTGTCAATTTCAATTTCCTTTGATTGCAGAAAGCTGACCACTTGCTGTTCTGCTGAAACAATATCCATTTTATCGGGCTCACCTCCATTATTCACAGCTTTTGCATAGGATCTTGTTTTAATTCGGTGCCCTGTCACGATGATATCATTCATTCGTTCATCCTGATCCATGTCATCAATGATATTCCACAGCATGTTGTTGTCTTCTTGAAGGGTCTTCATTTGTTGGCGCATTTCATAGGAGTCCTTATTTATGTTTTTATTCTGAGTGGAATGGAACCGTTACAAAGTAAAATGCAGGAAACAGAAAATATGTAACGTAACAAGCTAACCCCAAGTTATTAAGCAAAATGTAAAAAATGGCACATTCCGTATTTTCGGGACTATAAGCCATCACTTTTTTCCCAAGCTTTGACCTTGTGGCTTATACATAGGTGCGACTAATGTATGGATTTTTCTTGCACATCACTAAATAATGGAATAGATTACGGAAATAAATCACACAGTACAAAAATATAAAACATTAGGAAACTGTTCTGATTAAGTGTTTACAAAGTACAAAGAAGACAAATCCTGATAAACAATTTGAACCTAATCAAAAAAGGAGAAAATCTCATCTATCTTATAAAGGATGAATAAAGACATCAATGACGTTTATGTCTTGTTTAATCATCCATTTTACTGCCGCGTTACAGGCACCATTTGGAAACAATTAAGGTATGCAAATAAACATTTACCAAATCTTTCTACGTAAATATCTCATTTTAAAATCTGCGGCTTATTGTTCGGTGCGGCTAATATATGAATTGTTTTTTTTCCCCAAAAATTTAGTGGGCTAATATACCAGAGTGGCTTATAGTCCGGGAAGTATATTATCTTTAAACTCAAATATCCTCAAATCACACCATCCCAAGTGTCAGATTGGGATAACATACACATCATTAAAACACACATTGTACAGTGTACTTCTGTCATTGCCAAGATTTGTCTTAATAATTCTGTATTGGAATTCAACCATTGGAAACCTTGTACCTATTGTAGACATTTATGTGTGTTGTCATAATCAATGTTTTGCATTGTCCCATTTCAGGTCCATCCATCGACTGACACAGTTGGAGAGGTTGGATCTGGGAAGCAATGAATTCTCTGAAGTGGTGAGAATGTTTGTTTTTGTTATGTTAGCGCGGTATCACCATGTGCTAAGAGGAAGAAGTCAGTACAATCCATTTCAGGGGAAGCCTCCTTGGCGGTTTCACGTTTCAAAAGTCATTGTGCCGTATCATGAATCCTCTGGTGACCTCATCTCATTAAGGAGCGAGGCAAGCGTTCAGCTGGACCATGAAATGGGACACAGGGCTTTGAGGGAGCTGAGGGAGAGAATGCTGGATGGAAGCTGACAGGATGTTATATCAGGGTCAGACAGGAAGTGGTCTGCATGGCGGCAAGAGTCTGGCTCGATAATATACGTTCTACAGACTCAGACTCACTGGAGTAAATGTTGCTGACTTCTGTGTCCCATTTGCATACCAGCCAGAGGTGTTAGAGCAGATCCACAACCTTAAGGAGCTGTGGATGGATAACAACTCTCTACAGTCAATACCGGGGGTAATCACACCTTCACACCTCGCACTCAAAAATGATTTCTTTGCAGTTATACATCTTATCTGTCAATTTACTGCCTCCCTTATTTCTCTTACTCTGCAGTCATTAGGGAAACTTCGCCAGCTGCGCTACTTAGACCTAGCTAAGAATCGTATTGAGAATTTGGACACAGATGTTTCAGGCTGTGAGGCCTTGGAGGATCTTTTGCTATCCTCCAACATGCTTCAGCACCTCCCTGACTCTATAGGTAGGTCCTCAAATGCACACATCTTTGTAACAGATAGTAATTTTATAGGTACCTACAGAATTCAGTCTGTAGTACCGGATACCGATTCTCGTCAAATCAATAGATGCCATATTTTGGTTGCTCATGACCTCACGTCTGGTTGAAAACTCGGCACCAGCTCAAACACTTGGTGGGCAAACATGCATATTTATAGCAAACTGTAATTTTCAACAAAGCAATCATGTGGTCCCCATCAATGTGCAAGCTGGATGCTAATTTACATTGGCAATGTACATTGATGTACCGTATTTTTCGGACTAAGTGGCGCATTTTAAATCCTTAAATTTTACCTAAAACGTTGACAGTGCCCGTTATAACCTGGTGTGCCTAATGTACGTGTTAATTCTGGTTGTGTTAACTGACCTTGAACTAATTTTATGTGGTACATCGTGCAATGATAGATGGCGGTCGCACATAAGAGATATGTGTGGACTCCAGGTTGACGCCTGTTCAATAAATGACGCTAGCATTGAAAGCAACACCAAAACTTTCATGTTTCATTGAGAATAGAAAACATTACACATTACACCTCGTCTCTTTTCCTTTGAGGAAAGCTCGATCATCTTAATTCCGTACTAAGCGAGCACAGCCTGTAGGTTCAATGCGCGCAACTGAATTGCTTAGTTGCTCAGACAGTAATGTGTTTATAGAAGTTTAGATTGGGATTAGTTGTTTTTAATGGGAAAAGACTTATGTGTCTGGTTTTCATGCTAGCATTTAAGCTAGTAAGTTGGCACCAGTGAGTCCGCCTTGGCCTGTGAGTTTATAAAAGTACAGTTATCAGTTTTTAGATCATTTTAATTTAAAAGGGTGATACTATTGTCGCCATCATTATTACTGTTTATCCTTACATACTTACAATATTGTCTTGTTTCCCGGTGAAAATTCGTATTTGTAGCTCTGATTCCCACGGTGATATACCCCCGCCCCTCTTCTGCATGCTACTGTGATAGGATAGATTCCTAACTTGTCCCACCCATCTAAAGACAGAATTAAATATGATTGGATTTCGTCCCTGTCAATTATTTTCATCTACAGTAAACTGTCAATTAATTTTCTTATTGTTTTCGTCAACGTCCATTTGTTTTGACTCGTTATCGTCTAATTTTAGTCGGGCGGAAATAGGTACATGTAATTGAGGAAAATGTTTAGTCAACAAAATTAACACTGATACGTTCACATTTATTAATGAATCATCAAAACTAACAATCAGCAAATAAAAAAATCGAAAAATGTTTTTGGTCTCAACAAATTTAGTTTGTGTGTGTTTATGTATATATTCTCAATGTTTACCAGGAATGTTAAAGAAGCTGACAACACTAAAGGTAGATGACAACCAGCTGACCTCACTACCAGGCACAATCGGGAGGTAAGAACCCTCCACTTACATGCAAGTAGTTAAGGCTAATTAAAATGACATAGATATGAGTTGTTCTTTCCTTGTGTATTACTCTTCCTGTGTGTCATTGTGCTGGCTGATCATTTGGGGGGATTCTGTGTGTTGCTTGCTGCGTTGCTGTGGCATTAGCGCGAAGCCCAAGCAAGGGTGAGTAACATTAGCACATGAGTTTGTGGCCGCAGGGGTGCGTTCAGAGACAAAGAGCTTTTCAGCTTTGTAACAGACACAAATATGCTGTGAGAAAACATCTTTAACCTTAAAGAGTTCATGCAAACTCAACTTTATTTTTGGTTTCAATGCACAAATGTTTCCATGTTATTTGTTCATTGTTTGGCCTTCAATTCTAAATTGTAATACTATTATAAAATATGTCAAAGAATGTCAATAGTATGTTGGCATTTTTATTCACCATCACAGTTTAGGAAAACAATGTGTGAGAATGAAATTAAAACATTTTAATTTAAATCTGATACATTTTTGCATAATTACATACTTTAATGGAGAAAACAAATACAACACAGAAGCTCAATGCAGCACTGATATTGTTTTGGGCATTTTTAAATATTGTACTGATACAATTAGGCATATGCTTTTTCACTGTTCCCAGTCTTTTGTTTCTGAACGATCTGAAAAACAATTCTATCTTTCTGAACGAATCCCTGGCTTTAGCTTTTATAAATAAACTTGTAGATGCATTATGTCCCCTCTGGTGATACCATACGCACTTTAACATGTCCCTTGATTACTCCATTTAGTAAGGAGTGTGACTCCTTCAAAGTCCTTGCATTCCTGTAAATATTCTCTTGCTAATTATCTCTCTTTTCCTTATGAATCTACTCCTTTTTAGGTGTTGAGATCCATATTTACATGACTGTGTACGTGTGAAGTGTGTCAGTAAAGTTCCAGGACCGGAGTCACTGAAATCCAAACTATAAGTGTTTCCCTTCAAAATAATCCAGTTACATTTTGTCAGCCTTCATCCTCATCACAGCCATCCTGATAGCCACGTCTTCCAAACTTGAGCTTTGGAAAAATAAATACAATTCACACAAAGGGAGGATGCTTGGCCCGTAACTGTCGGATGCTCACAATTCTCGCATGTTTTCGCACATTGAATGAAAGCAAACACTGCAGGATTTCTTTGTAGATGTGTCGGTTGATTCTGTGAACGGCAAGAACTTGCGGTGTCCATCACATATCACCAGTCCTGGAACTTTTCTGACACCTAGGGATTTTAAATCTGACTAACTCACTATTTGGTTCTGATTCTTGGGGTAATGATTCAATTGGGATTACATTTTTTGATTCAAACCAATTGACTCAATAACATTTTTGATACAAAACATGAAATATAACCTAATCAAAAACACAAGAGCTATTCTTGGATGCTGACCTACATGCGCAGCAAGTAAGCGCAAAAATAGCCTAATTGAAACACTTCCTTGTGGTCTAGATAGTACATGGATGTTCTTTGGTGTAAACTCTGCACAAATTTCGCTCCTCAGTCACTTCTATAACCCGTTTTTTGAGTCCGTCTAAGAGATGTTTGATTCTGAAGTCATTTCCAGATGGCAAAATGAAACCACATCCCACCCTCCCAAAAAGTATCAAAATATATTTTATTGAAAATGTAAACTGCTTAAATATATATCTTGAAGTCGTCAGCGCATTTCTTTTCCAGACACGGTTGAAAATAAACTTCATAAACATTATATAGGTTCACCCAGTCACACAATTAGGTGGTAAACCTGCCCACTCTCCGATCGATTCAGAGATTGCATAAAAAACAGCTGTTTTTTGGCAACATTTTTGTAACTGCATGTTGCATGTCCGTGTTATTATGCGCATGCCAAGATTACATAAAATAATACTTTATCCATTTTTTACCGCTTATTCCTATTTTTATTTTTATGTTTCCTCATAGCCTGAGGCAAGCTACTCCTCGTCTGGCTGAGAGCTTGAGTTAATGTCCAAAAAAGTATGTTGTGACATCACAATGTTGCCAGGTTGCAAAACTCATCCAAAACTGGATGCCAGCTCATGCCAAAATGCACAGACCTTATTGTTTGATGCTTTAGTATTGTTTAAGATGAGTAGCCAACATTGTTATGACTCAGAAAAGACAAAGTTCATCATAAGTCTCCTTTAAAAATTGATTCTTAAAAACTTAACAAATAGTTTTAAAAAATGTAATCTTGAAATGTGTGAATTGGTTTAAACTCTAATTAAAAGGAATGGTTACGTGGATGTGAATTGATTTTTTTTAGCACCCCTATCTTATATGTGTTTCAAGTGATACAGGACTGATTCTCCATTAAGGATACCTGAACCGAGTCGTTTCTGCAGATTCTCTGAACCTTTTGATGATATTATGGACCGTATATGTTGAAATCCCTAAATTTCTTGCAATTGTACTTTGAGAAACGTTGTTCTTAAACTGTTTGACTATTTGCTCACGCAGTTGTGGATAAAGGGGTGTACCTCTGAGCATTTTTTGGGAAGCTGTTTTTATACCCAATCATGGCACCCACCTGTTCCCTATTGGACTGCACACCTGTGTGATGTTCCAAATATGTGTTTGATGAGCATTCCTCAACTTTATCATTATTTATTTAAACCTTTCCCAACTTCTGTGTCACGTGTTTCTGGCATCAAATTCTAAAGTTAATGATTATTTGCAAAAAAAAAAAAAAAGTTTATCAGTTTGAACATCAAATATGTTGTCTTTGTAGCATATTCATCTGATTATGGGTTGAAAATGATTTGAAAATCATTGTATTCCTTTTACATTTACATATAACTTTGTTAGATGTAAATATAAATTTACATTTAAATTTAAATGTTATTGTACTCGTGCAATGACAATAAAGATCTAGCCTAACACAATTTCCCAACTCATATGGAAACAGGATTTGTATGTATTGCTGGGATGTTACTGACGTTACGACCCGCCCATTAAATAAGCGCGGTGGTTAAGCTAGTTCTGTTTTCAATGGGTACTGTGCGCCATTTAGCCTATCTCTAAGAAAAAATGCCAAATGCTTCTGTTGTTTTCATCTGTACAAATTGTTCAAATCGCGGAAAAAAAGAGAAACGCATCAAGTTCACACTCCAGTCCAACGGAGCAGAGTGGAAAATGCATGAGTTTGCAGTGATCACTTTGTTAAAGGTTTGTTCGATATACTTTTAACGTCCATTATTTTCCATCGATAGTATATGTATTTCTTAAAAACATGTTTAATACAAGTATTTTGTAAAGCACCAAATTGGCGAGTCCAAATAAAAGAAAGCACATACTGTACACAACATTGACATTTATACAAACCCTGTTTCCATATGAGTTAGGAAATTTTGTTTGATGTAAATATAAACGGAATACAATGATTTACAAATCATTTTCAACCCATATTCAGTTGTATATGCTACAAAGACAACATATTTGATGTTCAAACTAATAAAAAATGTTTTTTGTGCAAATAATCATTAACTTTAGAATTTGATGCCAGCAAGACGTGGCAAACAAGTTGGGAAAGGTGGCAATGAATACTGATAAAGTTGAGGAATTCTCATCAAACACTTATTTGGAACATCCCACGGGTGTGCAGGCTAATTGGGAACAGGTGGGTGCTATGATTGGGTATAAAAGCAGCTTCCATGAAATGCTAAGTAATTCACAAACAAGGAAGGGGCGAGGGTCACCAATTTGTAAGCAAATTGTCGAACAGTTTTAGAACAACATTTCTCAACGAGCTATTGCAAGGAATTTAGGGATTTTACCATCTACAGTCCGTAAAATCATCAAAAGGGTTCAGAGAATCTGGAGAAATTACTACACGTAAGCGATGATATTACAGACCTTTGATCCCTCAGGGTGTACTCCATCAAAAACCGATATCAGTGTGTAAAGGATATCACCACATGGGTTCAGGAACACTTCATTAATCCACTGTTAGTAACTACAGTTGGTTGTTACATCTGTAAGTGCAAGTTAAAACTCTGCTATGCTAAGCAAAACCCATTTATCAACAACACCAAGGAACGCCGCTGGCTTTGCTGGGCCCGAGCTCATCTAAGATGGACTGATGGAAAGAGGAAAAGTGTTCTGTGGTCTGACGAGTCCACATTTCCAATTATATTTGGAAACTGTGGATGTGGGGTCCTCCGGAACAAAGAGGAAAATAACCATCCGGATTGTTATGGGCGCAAAGTTCAAAAGCCAGCATCTGTGATGGTATGAGGATGCATTCGTGCCCAAGGCATGGGTAACTTACACATCTGTGAAGGCACCATTAATGCTGAATAGTCCATACAGGTTTTGGAGCAACATATGTTGTCATCCAAGCAACGTTATCATGGACACCCCTGCTTATTTCAGCAAGACAATGCCAAGCCATGTGTTTCAACAGCGTGGTTTTGTAGTAAAAGAGTGCGGGTACTTTACTGGCCCGCCTGCAGTCCAGACCTGTCTCCCATCGAAAATGTATGGCGCATTGTGAAGCATAAAATACGACAGCGGAGACCCCGGACTGTTAAACGACTAAAGCTCTACATAAAACAAGAATGAGAAATAATTCCAATTTCAAAGCTTCAACAATTAGTTTCCTCAGTTCCTAAACGTTTTTTGAGTGTTTTTAAAAGAAAAGGTGATGTAACACAGTGATGAACATGCCCTTTCCCAACTACTTTAGCAAGTTAATTATTATTTGCAAAAAAAAAAAAAGTTTATGAGTTTGAACATCATATGTCTTGTCTTTGTTTTGCATTCAATTGAATATGGGTTGAAAATGATTTGCAAATTATTGTATTCCGTTTATATTTACATCTAACACAATTTCCCAACTAATACGGAAACGGGGTTTGTAGTTATATTTTAATAAAGACAGGGAAAAACACAATACTCACAAACGGCGTGTGCAACAGCAACAAGCATAAGTAGATGCGAAGTTAATTCATGAATCACAACCTTACCAGAGCAAAAATTATGCATATTTATTAGGGAGAATCCTGATACAAATTTCATTTACGCAGCTACACACAAATAAGTTTTGTAGACATCCATGCTTTTTCAAGTGTTCATCTGTTTTGTCTTGTAGAATGACGTCTGGAGCACAATTGTCCGATATGTCTGGGAACGCGACCGACAAAATCTTTGACACCATTCGACAAATCTTTTTTTGAGAAAGTATAGGGATCTATTCCATTGCATAATTTAATTTTTTTGCTCGTATTTTTTTTTGCAGGAAAATGTACGCCTGTTTTGTACTCATGTAGTTTGTGCGCTGCTTGCCGTACAACAGCCATCTGTGCTTGGTTGATCACCACTCTTTTTCACTTGCGGGAAGAAGTCACGTGTAATTTAGTGCGTCCAACTCTCTCAATTCCTAAACCCTTTATTTCAATCAGTATCTTAGCAACATTTTAACACCTTCTGTTTGAACGAAATATCATAAAATATGTGTTTTTTCATATTTAAGGATACTTTATTATATTTGAAGTAGTGTCCCGATACTAAAATTTTGGTACCGGTACCAAAATTATTTTGATACTATTCAGTACTTTTCTAAATAAAGGGGGACAACAAAAAAATGGCTTAATATTTACAACAGATTTTAGGGTACATTAAACATATGTTTGTTATTGTAAGTTTGCCCTTAAATCAAATAGCGAACATACAAGACAACTTGTCTTTTATTAGTAATTTAGCTGCTGACATATGCAGTAACATATTGTGTCGTTTTCCATTGTGTTATTTTGTCAAAATTATTAAGGACAAGTGATAGAAAACGAATGAAACTACCTGTACATTTACTGCTTACTTTCTCTTTTTAAAATGTTTTATCTACACTTCTGTTAAAATGTAATAATCCCTTATTCTTCAGTTGTTTGATACTTTACATTAGTTTTGGATGATACCACAAATGTGGGTTTCAATCCGATACCAAGTTGTTACAGGATCATACATTGGTCATATGCAAAGTCCTCATGTGTCCACGGACATATTTCCTGAGTTTATAAACATAATATACATGTTTTAAAAATGAAAGAAGATGTTGTGTTGCAAAAAAATATTGACATAATCATAGTAGTATCGACTAGATATGCTACTGTACTTGGTATCATTGCAGTGAATGTTAGGTGTAGATCCACAAAGGGCATTTGTTTAAATTTTGATGCCAATGAGCTACAGTGTGTAGTGAAGCATGTTTAGCTATTCCTCGTCCTGCAGGGATAATACTTGTGAGAAACTCACTTTATTTATCGGCATGGAGTGATTTAGTGATTTAGAACTAGCTAAAACACTGCCGACTGGGGGTGGACTTTAGCTGCTAGCTAGCTAACCATGTCTTAAGGCACCTCTTCCTGAGGGTGTTTCAGTGTTATTTTCAAGCCAAAATGCATCTGTTCTATAACTTCACCTTTATCGTTAGTTATTAAGCCAAAATGCGTTTGTTCTCCCTTTTCTGTCTACACACTGTGTAAGTATTCCGTGATTGTGCACTGTGGAACATGTTCGTCTGCTCGTAAACTAGCAATGACGCGACGACAGGGTTGCGGGGAGGTGGCGGACCGGTGGCGGACCGGTGGCGGACCGGTGGCGGACCGGTGGCGGACCGGTACTTTTCAGAGGCGGTGTGGTATTGAATATGACTCCTTACCGTAGAACCCTAATTTTAACTAATTATCTACTTTGACAATTTCACTATTGACAAGTTTGAAAGCTTTATGAATGTGACAGGTTGTGATAAAAATAAATTGGTGTCATCGGCACAAAAATAATTGATCAGTTCACAAAGTCTTTAATGTATAATACAAAAATAAGTTGTCCCAATATAGAGCCTTGTGTCACTCCACATGTTATAATGTTGCTGTTATTTATTTACACATATTGCACCCTATCAAATAAATAAGTTCTGAACCAAATGATTCCTCTGACACCATAATTGCATGATGGCCATAATTGCGTACTTGGATGTCTTTGTGGCTTGTGCAGCCCTTTAAGACACTTGTGATTAAGGGCTGTATAAATAAACTTTGATTGATTGATTGATTGGTAATAATGCAATTTATTCCAATAACATTTCAAAATCTATGGTTTAGATAACTAGGAAAACACACATTCCACATTCACCATTATCAACACTGTCATTGATTTTTTTCAATGAGATCAAGGATTGCCACTCAACTAGTATTGTTCTTCCAGAAGCCATATTGGGATGGGATGAGTTTATTTAGTTTGTCCAAGTAGCCGCTACGTCTATTGTATCCAACACTCTCAAGTACTTCTGAGAATGTTGGTAAAATCGATATATAGAATGATATATGATTTATATATAATTTTAAGTACCACTCCAAGAAGCCGAGAGAGATTCATACAATAGACAAACGGATCTGCAATTTCAATTTGACAACTATAAACACCGGAAGTATGGGGACTCTTCAGGTTCATATTATTTTTTTTATAACTTCTGATGTAGGTGTAAGAAAAATTAGTTTATATAGGTACTTTTGATGTAATGTTGGTATGCTGTTCCCTTTAGTGGGATTAAGTTTTTCGAAAGAGTTTCACCTATGGACCGCAAGTTAATATTAAAACTGGTGGCAATATCAAAATTATTGGGATCGTAATATATCTTTTGTTTGATTTTGATGTCAGGAAGGACAGTGAATTTGTTTACACTGGCTGAGCAGATTATTTAATACTGAATTTAAATATTGCTTTTGATGGTCACAAGAAGCCTTAATACAATTAGTATAATAGTTTGCTTACTTGTTCATACTACACAAGTAAATTTATTTTAAAATTTGGAGTACTATTCTTATTTTCATCAGTGGGACTTTTTATCCAGCATTTCTAGAGCTTATTTTTATTATTGATTGACTTCATTATACCTTTAGTGAGCCATTCATTTTGCACTTTTGTATCGTTTTTTTTAATAATATTTTTTAATATCGTAGCATTATAAAGCATTATAGGCTTATTGCGGATTTATACAGCTATGGATAGAACCCCACTTTTTGTGCCTGAGGTTTCCAGATACAGTAACTTTCCTTTTGGAAGTACATTTTCAAGGTTGATTCCCAAACTTTGTATTAAGATTGATGAAGAGAATAATAGGAAATGTTGCATCTCACACGCCCCGTGTCAATGTTTTACTGTGCAAGCATAGTAAAGCATTTTTTTTAACATTAGCATAATGACTTAATATAGTGATAAACATAGAACATTTTCAAAGACAACCAGAACATTCATCATGGTAGCAGACAATTTATTTCTGTTTAATTAAATATCAGCTTCATCAAGCAAACATTTACTCATGTAGCAGAAGTATATTAAAAATGAAATGCAGTTTCCTCAACAATGCGCTTTTGGAAAAATGGTCGAACATTCCTATAAACACACTACGCAACCTTTTTGACAGCTTTCCCAGAAGAGTTGAAGCTGTAATAGCTGCAAAAGGTGGATGGGATGGCACTTCAAGTTCATATGTGAGTCAAGGCAGGTGGCCAAATACTTTTGGCAATATAGTGTATATACAAGAGCAAATAAATATCAGTTTTTGAAGAGACTCAACCTTCTGCCCGAATGCAGCACCCCCGTGGTAGTAAATGGATGGATTTTTAATGAGATACTGTAGCACCTTTTACAACGAGACAAAAAAAGATTGCATGGCTTGCCTGCTTCAATATGACACCTGGCACTGCTTTAAGGATTCTTGTGCTGGGCTGCTAAGACATCTAAATAAAGGATAACAAACTCCCATCCTCTTCTCTCTCCAATTCCTTCAACCGTATGTTGGCCCATATGGTCCAAGCTGGTGACAACAACAAAGGCCGACTTTTGCAATGTAACAATGACGGTAAATTGTTGTCTCATTAGCATTAGTCTTCTGCTAGCCAGCTATTGTACACAAGGAGGTCAAAAGGCTCTGCCATTATGTTACTATGAATATGGTTAGAAACATGTCTAAACATGGTGTAATGAAGGGGGGAGGAACACATTAGATTGTATTGTAATGCATACATGACTCTGGAAGGGCAGAAGCATCATTAATTCAAAAACGTACTGCATATTCAATGTGGTCCAATATTTCCGTTCCTGAAACAACATGAAACAAAGCCCTAAAGTAGTGGTGCTCATTTGGACCCCGAAGTTGGATTTATTTTTTTATTGGCCCTTGCCACATTCTAAAAATAAAATAAAAAATTTTTTAGTTTTCTATTTACATATTACATTGTTTTGGTTTTTCATCTATGACAAAACATTTTTATTTTCATTTGTTCAGATAGTTGAACTAGCATACATTGACGTAGATTTGTCCCTTGTTTATCACGGCCAATTGGTTCCAGGCTTGATAAATGAATGTTCGCAAAGTAGGATTATTATTAATAAATCAAATATTTTCTTAGTTAGTGCATAACAAACTGTTTTCGACCTTTTAAATATATATTTTCAACATGAATAAAACCATCTAAACATGAAATAACACCCATATAATCACCTTTACACCTTTTTGGTGTAAATATGGTAGCATTGTGTCTCACCAATAGCGCGGAGGATCCTCCAAGCCATTAAAACACGGCCACAACATGAAATACTTTGTCACATCCTGGGAAAACAATCTAAGTTAAAACTGGGCTTCTATGTGCTGAAACCACGGGCGTTGGCCAACTTGACATCCGCAGCTACGATCACTTTGTTGTTGGCATTGCTTGTCTGCGTTGTCATTCCGCATCACTCAGGTCAAAGCAGCTGTTTATAGACTGAATGGCTGCAGTACGTCCTGCTGTTGTTTGGTTTGTCATTGCTCGTGTCAAAGTCTCACTAAGGTGTAGGTCTGTTACTGATGAGGCAAACGTTTAAGATGAAGTCTATCCAAAAGTTGTTCCATCAAAAGTGGGTCAATCTGATTGTCGCGGTGAAGATACATCCATCCATTCATTCATCTTCTTCCGCTTATCCGAGGTCGGGTCGCAGGGGCAGCAGCCTAAGCAGGGAAGCCCAGACTTCCCTCTCCCCAGCCACTTCGTCTAGCTCCTCCCGGGGGATCCCAAGGCGTTCTCAGGCCAGCCGGGTGACATAGTCTTCCCAACGTGTCCTGGGTCTTCTCCGTGGCCTTCTACCGGTTGGATGTGCCCCAAACACCTCCCTAGGGAGGCGTTTGGGTGGGATCCTGACCAGATGCCCGAAACACCTCATCTGGCTCCTCTCGATTTGGAGGAGCAGCGGCTTTACTTTGAGTTCCTCCCGGATGAAAGAGTTTCTCAACCCTATCTCTAAGGGAGAGCCCCACCACCCGGTGGAGGAAACTCATTTCGGCCGCTTTTGCCCGTGATCTTATCCTTTCGGTCATGACCCAAAGCTCATGACCAAGGGTGAGGATGGGAACGTAGATCGACCGGTAAATTGAGAGCATTGCCTTCCGGCTCAGCTCCTTCTTCACCACAACGGATCGGTACAACGTCCGCATTACTGAAGACGCCGCACCGATCCGCCTGTCGATCTCACGATCCACTCTTCCCCCACTCGTGGACAAGACTCCAAGTTGAAGTCCTCCACTTGGGGCAGGGTCTCCTCCCCAACCCGCAGATGGCACTCCACCCTTTTCCGGGAGAGAACCATGGACTCGGACTTGGAGGGGCTGATTCTCATTCCGGTCGCTTCACACTCGGCTGCAAACCGATCCAGTGAGAGCTGAATATCCCGGCCAGATAAAGCCATCAGGACCACATCATCTGCAAAAAGCAGAGACCTGATCCCACGGCCACCAAACCGAAACCCCTCGCCTAGAAATTCTGTCCATAAAAGTTATGAACAGAATCGGTTACAAAGGGCAGCCTTGGCGGAGTCCAACCCTCACTGGAAACGTGTCCGACTTACTGCCGGCAATGAGGACCAAGCTCTGACACTGATCGTACAGGTAGCGGACCGCCACAATAAGACAGTCCGATACCCCATACTCTCTGAGCACTCCCCACAATTGACTTTCCAAGGGACACGGTCGAATGCCTTCTCCAAGTCCACAAAGCACATGTAGACTGGTTGGGAAAACTCCCATGCACCCTCAAGAACCCTGCCGAGAGTATAGAGCTGGTCCACAGTTCCACGACCAGGACGAAACCCACACTGTTCCTCCTGAATCCGAGGTTCGACTATCCGGCGTAGCCTCCTCTCCAGTACACCTGAATAAACCTCACCGGGAAGGCTGAGGAGTTTGATCCCACGATAGTTGAAACACACCCTCCGGTCCCCCTTCTTAAAGAGAGGGACCACCAACCCGGTCTGCCAATCCAGAGGTACCACCCCCGATGTCCACGCGATGCTGCAGAGTCTTGTCAACCAAGACAGCCCCACAGCATCCAGAGCCTTAAGGATCTCCGGGCGGGACTCATCCACCCCTGAGGCTTTGCCACCGAGGAGCTTTTTAACCACCTCGGCAACCTCAGCCCCAGAAATAGGAGAGCCCACCACAGAGTCCCCAGGCACTGCTTCTTCATAGGAAGACGTGTTGGTGGGATTGAGGAGGTCTTCGAAGTATTCCTTCCACCTATCCACAACATCCGCAGTTGAGGTCAGCAGAACACCATCCGCACCGTACACAGTGTTGACAGTACACAACTTCCCCTTCCTAAAGTCGGCGGGTGAAGTGAATGTGAAGTGAATTATATTTATATAGCACTTTTCTCTAGTGACTCAAAGCGCTTTGCATAGTGAAACCCAATATCTAAGTTACATCTAAACCAGTGTGGGTGGCACCGGGAGCAGGTGGGTAAAGTGTCTTGCCCAAGGACACAACGGCAGTGACTAGGATGGCGGAAGCGGGCATCGAACCTGCAACCCTTAAGTTGCTGGCACAGCCACTCTACCAACCGAGCTATGCTGGTCCAGAATCGCTTCGAAGCCGTCCGGAAGTCGTTTTCCATGGCTTCCCAGAACTCCTCCCATGTCCGAGTTTTTGCCTCCGCGACCGCTGAAGCTGCACACCGCTTGGCCCGTCGGTACCTGTCCACTGCCTCCGGAGTCCTATGAGCCAAAAGAATCCGATAGGACTCCTTCTTCAGCTTGACGGCATCCCTCACCGCTGGTGTCCACCAACGGGTTCTAGGGTTACCGCCACAACAGGCACCAACTACCTTGCGGCCACAGCTCAAATCGGCCGCCTCGACAATAGAGGTGCGGAACATGGTCAATGTTTAGCACCTCCCTCGTAACATGTTCAAAGTTCTTCCGGAGGTGGGAATTGAAACTCTCTCTCACAGGAGACTCTGCCAAACGTTCCCAGCAGAATCTCACAATGCGTTTGGGCCTGCCAGGTCTGTCCGGCATCCTCCCCCACCATTGCAGCCAACTTACCACCAGGTGGTGATCGGTAGAAAGCTCCGCCCCTCTCTTCACCCGAGTGTCCAAAACATGAGGCCGCAAATCCGATGACACAACTACAAAGTCAATCATGGAACTGCGGCCTAGGGTGTCCTGGTGCCAAGTGCACATATGGACACCCTTATGTTTGAACATGATGTTTGTTATGGACAAACTGGGACGAGCACAAAAGTCCAATAACAAAACACCACTCGGGTTCAGATCCGGGCGGCCATTCTTCCCAATCACGCCTCTCCAGGTTTCACTGTCGTTGCCAACATGAGCGTTGAAGTCTCCCAGTAAGGCAAGGGAATCACCCGCGGGAGCACTCTCCAGTACTCCTTCGAGTGTACCCAAAAAGGGTGGGTACTCTGAACCGTTGTTTGGTGCGTAAGCACAAACAACAGTTAGGACCCGTCCCCCCCACCCGAAGCGGAGGGAGGCTACCCTTTCGTCCACTGGTTTGAACTCCAACGTGCAGGCTTTGAGCCGGGGGGCAACAAGAATTGCCACCCCAGCCCGTCTTCTCTCACTGCCGGCCACGCCAGAGTGGAAGAGAGTCCAGTCCCTCTCGAGAGAAGTGGTTCCAGAGCCCTTGCTGTACGTTGAAGTGAGTCCGACTACATCCAGCCAGAATTTCTCTACTTCGCGCACTAGCTCAGGCTCCTTCCCCCCAGTGAGGTGACGTTCCACGTCCCAAGAGCTAAATTCTGTAGCCGAGGATCGGACCGCCAAGTGCCCTGCCTTCGGCTGCCGCCCAGCTCACACATCCGACCTCTGTGGCCCCTGCTATGGGTGGTGAGCCCATTGGAGGGGGTGAAGATACAGTAGTGTCAAAATGATCCGCTGTGTTGTTAGCATTGTCACTCTAAAAGGGGAACTGCACTTTTTTTGGCCGATTGTTCACAATCATTATGAAGGACAAGAACACGTCTTTATTTTTTTTTTATTTTTTTTTTTACGATTTTAATGATGATTAAAAAAACGCTTGAAAATGTGGCTTATAGGAGTCACCGTTGTTGCCTTCAAAGTCCTGTAAAACAACTTCAAAATGCTATGTTTTGCGTACTGCAAGTTTATATATAATGTTGTAACAAACATTTTTATAACAATATGTACTATATACAATATTTACTGTATTTTGATCATTTTAATAATTTTCGGGACTGATTTCTTTAGCGGATTGATTTTTGTTTCCATAGCGGCACACATCCGACTTCTGACAACATGTGTTTTCCTACTTCCGGATTTAAACACAAGTGTGTTGTAATCATGGCAGACTTGGTAACAGACAACGAAGACAACTAATACATTTGAAGGTAAATATACTGCTGCTTATAAAAGCCAGCACGAAGAAAGAGTGAGAAGTTTGAGCAGACGGAAGCGGAAAAAATAATAATAATTTGTCTTCTTGCTTCTTATAATGATTGTGAACGATTGTCAAAATTTAAAAAAAAAGTGCAGTTCGCCTTTCACCCCTGATATTAGGAAGTTTTAAATAACTGAAATAGTTTTTTAATGTCCAAATACGTACTTGTAACATTGACCATGACCAATATGGCCAAATCTTATACAGTACATAGTATATAGTATATCATGTGCCTAAACAGCCACGTTTAGCAAGTCAGTTGTCAATACTGACAACCACTTGTCGTCAACCAAATACCTGTTCCCAATTAGCCTGTTCACTCAATCAATCAATCAATCAATGTTTACTTATATAGCCCTAAATCACTCGTGTCTCAAAGGGCTGCACAAACCACACACGAACCACTACGACATCCTCGGTAGGCCCACATAAGGGCAAGGAAAACTCACACTTGTGGGTTGTGCCAAATAAGTGTTTCATGAGCATTCCTTAACTTTCTCAGTCTTTTTTGGCTCTTGTGCCAGCTTTTTGAAACATGTTGCAGGCATCAAATTTCAAATGAGATAATATTTGCAAAAAATAACATCATTTTCCAGTTCGAACGTTAAGTATCTTTTCTTTACAGTCTATTTATGTATATGGTAATCTGTATACCCATAAAACCCACACTATCAACCCGAAACCAGAAGTCCCACTTGCTAAAGATGTTCATTGATTGCTAAAACATATACAATAGAAAATGAGACACCCTTTTTCTGGGTGGATCTCGCGTGAGAGGAAGAGGGAGGTTAATCATTTTGCAATGCGGCTTGCAAAATGGATAGAAAGTGCCATTCTACATAGCAACTGACGCTGTGGTCAAAGTGCTAATTGCCACAAAACACATTTTAAGATATGTATTGATGACGGTGGATTGGCATCACGTGCGCCAGTCTCGCGATTGTCCTTCCATTTTTTAATAATGGACAGTCGCCGCATGTTGTTAAGCCAAATATTTGACCCTTCTTTTTTCCCACGATCACAGGATGTGTCTTTGGACATGTTTCACAAAGCAGAGAAGATCAGTTAGGATTAAACAACACAACACAGTAGGGACTCTCAGAGTGTACTCCTGCAGAATGATTTGCTTTATTTCTTTGCCATTTTCTCTGTGTCTCCCTGTTTCTCGCCATGTTTTCCACCCAGTCTCAGCTTGCTGGAGGAATTGGACTGTAGCTGTAACGAGCTGGAGTCTCTGCCTCCAACCATTGGCTACTTGCACAGTCTGAGGACATTTGCGGCTGATGAAAACTTTCTGGTAGAACTTCCCCGAGAGGTGACCTTATTAACCTCATTAGTGCGGTAATGTTGCATGACCTGATGGGGCTACTTACGTGTGTTTAGATCGGTAACTGTAAGAATGTGACGGTGATGTCGCTGCGCTCCAACAAACTGGAGTTCCTTCCCGATGAGATCGGACAGATGACCAAACTACGGGTCCTAAACCTTAGTGATAACAGGTACACACACACTCCTTCAGGAAACTTTTATCAATGATTTTCCAGTTGCTCTTACTGGCTGCAGTTGCTGTGGCAACAAGAGTTGCTATGGTTACATGCTCTGCGGGCTGTACAGTACGTGGGCTCAGGAAACATCTTACTCTCCCATTTGTGCTCCCCTCCCTTGTCTCTCATTGTCAGGTTAAAGAATTTACCGTTCACATTTACCAAGCTGAAGGACCTGGCAGCTCTCTGGCTTTCTGACAATCAGGTAACTCTCCTTTCTACCACACAGAACCATACAGCCAACAAACCTGCCACAAATAAGCCACATTTTGTTGAACTAAACAAAGTTGCAGGTCCGGCTCTCAGGTTTTCCCAGATCAGGGGGTCAACAACAATCGATGCTACAATGCTATTTAGGCTAGCTGTGTGTCATATTGCGTCATTATGCCTCGTTTGTAGGTATATTTGATTTCATTGAATTTCCTTTACCTCTGTCCCCTTTGTATTTAATTTATATTTGCATGTCTCAAGACACATTATCTGTATGTAATATTGGCTGCATTTCTGATTGTGTGCCATGTTGTTCCAGACCACAGCAAACGTTACCATGTTGTTCCAGACCATGGCAATCTTTACCCAGCTTGCAAAGATTGTAATAAACCCATTAGAAGAAGACAGCCTGTCCTGTCCTTTGACTTGGACACACACATCTATACCTTAGGCAGTTTTAAGCCAGTCATTTCCAGGAATTATCTCACCGTCTGAGACACTAATTTATTGTGTTGCCTTCATTATAAAACTTACATCGGGCTTTTAACTTTTTGCGGCTCCAGACAGATTTTTTATTTTTTGTCCAATATGGCTCTTTCAACATGTTGGGTTGCCAACCCCTGCCCCAGACCAATGGCCTAGGTAAACTCAATCAATCAAAACTTTAATTTGATAGCACTTACACAGCCTAGTTGTAACACAACATGCTTTACGCTAGCTAAAAAGGAAGAATACAAAAAGAAAAAACTCCCACTCACCCACATTGACAATAACAAGATGTTTCATGGTGCTGAGGATTTTAGCATGCTAGCTACGTGTACGTTTTGACCTAATAATAATGGATTTTACTGTTTCTTATCCCTGCTTCCGTTTTATTTTCATTCTACAATTAACGACTTCTGTTTGCCTGTTTACTACCTGCTAGCTTCCACGCTAGACCCCTTTTTGTTTGTTCCTAGCTTCCATGTTAAGCTCCTTTTATTTTCTAGCTCCCATGCTTGCTCTTTTTGTTTGTTATCCGCCCACGTGCGTGCTTTATGTTTGTACCCTTTGTTTGGTTTTGTTCTAGTATTTTATATTAATTATCCTTATTCAATGTCTGCCTTCTTCTCTCTGCATCTTGGGGTTCGTCACCAAGTAACTCTGACAAAGTAAATATAAATATTATTAAAAAATAAATAAATGAATAATAAGATTAACTGTAGTAATAAAAATAAAAACAAAAAAATAGAACATAAAAGAAGTGTGAAGTGTTTAATAAGAAGCCTGATTAAAAGTGGTGAGCCTTTCACCTTTTGTTTGTTTCTTTCGAGCCGATATTTACAACCCAAATGTAAAATCCACATTTACACCTTGTTCTTCAAAAATAATTTTCTTTGCTACTATTCAGCCCAAAAAGGAGTGTGATGAAGAAAAATGTGTAAATTCCCCCCCATGGTCATGTCACCTTAAAATCAGTGGTGTCAAACGTACGGCCCAAGGGCTGGTTCAGGCCTGCGAACAGGTTTTATCCAGCGCGTGAGATGACTTTGCGAAGTATAACAATGAACCTGAAACTTTTGAATGAAAGAAACAGCTGTTTTAAATGGGTTAACTGGATATCGCAGTAGCAATTCTTTGTATCTTTGTAGATGATGCTACATATGTACAAAATAAACCACATGATGTTAGTACATTAGTTGAGGAAAATGATCAAACTACATAAACAACACATGTAATTTGATTTTGATATAGTTTTTGTTATCTTGATAGATTGAAAATTAACACCAATGTGTTTGATGAACAATATCACAGCATTTATTCAGAATATATAATTAACGACAATACAATGTTGAATAATATTACCGCAACATGTAGGTGTAAAAAAAACAAAAAAACATGATGATTTGTACAATTTCAGAATGTGCTTGTTCTAGTTTCAAATAAAGAAAAAAATCTGAAGTTGTCCCTATTTTTAGGTTATCGTTCCGTGGTTGTACCAGTCCTGCTCACTTAGGAGGAGATTTTTCTCCATGTGGCCCCCGATCTAAAATGAGTTTGACACCCCTGACTTAAATGGTTACATGCTGCACAAATACAATAACGAGCAATCAGATTTCAAAACAAATACAAAGACAGTAATGGTTTCTAAATGCCCTATAGTCGTAGATTCTTGTTTATACATTTCACAAGCGTTTTCTTAAATGTTTTTTTGAATTTGTCGAAATTTGTACATTCTTTCAACTGCATTCCTCATTTATTCCAGAGTTTTACACCCTGCATAGAGACACAAAAATGTTTCCGGTTGTTCTTCACTCTTATGATCTTAAAGTTTGATATTCCAGGCAGGTTATATTCTCCATCCCTTTTTGTAAATAGCTTTTGGATGTTAACATGTAGCTGGTTCTTTCTGGCCTTGTAAACAAATTATAGTGTTAAGTTTTTTTCAACATCAACGTTCTCTGTAGACCTAAGGCTGTCCGGCAGGCTGTTTCATCGTGGCTAAATACCTCTTCACCGTTGTCGGTGCCAGAGGACCTCCGAGAAATTGAAGAATCAATAGTCGGGGGCACCAACCCCTAGTTGATTTGCTAATTGAAGTGTATCAATTAGGGCTAATGCAAAATCCTTCTTAATCTGATTAACAATTTTAACGCAATTAACCCATGTGCACCACAGAAAGACTCAAAATCCCACATACATTTGTGTAAGTAGTGCTACTGTTGTGCTAGCACAAATGTGAAGTTGAAACACCAATTGATTACAGGTTAGTTAACCAAATAAGTCAGTATGGAAGGCGTTGGTGCTCTATTTAATACTTGAGTAAGAAAAAACATGACGGAACAGTCGACCAATTTAAAACCACAAAAGCAAGTGCACATTAATGTGGATAAACGTTTGTTTGTAATGGACATGATGTTAAAGGTGTGGAAAGAGAACTTTGTTCGTTCAGTCGTTGTGAGAATTTTTAATTTTTTTTTGCAGTCTAAAGATTAAAAACATTTGTAAGATGCAGGTAACATTGCAGCTAATGGGAACAATTTATTCTGCCTCTCAATTGTTCTAAAAATGCATCCAGAAACCATGAACAATACTTCATTTCGTTATGTAACCTGTATCATAATCGAGCTTTAGCGACATTGATATTGTAAAAGCGAACACCGAGGGACTGTTTTTGTAGCGTGGTAAATATATCG
Source organism: Nerophis ophidion (assembly GCF_033978795.1). Lineage (NCBI taxonomy): Eukaryota > Metazoa > Chordata > Actinopteri > Syngnathiformes > Syngnathidae > Nerophis > Nerophis ophidion. The sequence goes on along the minus strand of NC_084632.1, from coordinate 26,574,486 downwards.
CCTTGCGACGGGATGCTACAGCATTAGCAAGAAGTAAGCTAGTTTCTCCACCAGCGGCTGATTGGCTTTTGAGTTTGTAATGCACAACACCATGCAATAGAACACCAATCTGTACTGAAAAGCAATCGATATTATAACGGGACGGCGTGGCCGTGCAGAACCCGAGGGTCCCTGGTTCAATCCCCACCTTCCTCGTCACGTCCGTTGTGTCCTGAGCAAGACACTTCACCCTTGCTCCTGATGGGTGCTGGTTAGCGCCTTGCATGGCAGCTCCCTCCATCAGTGTGTGAATGTGTGTGTGAATGGATAAATGTGGAAGTAGTGTCAAAGAACTTTGAGTACCTTGAAGGTAGAAAAGTGCTTTACAAGTACAACCCATTTATCATTTATAATATCTGTAAAGTATTAACTTACATTTCATGTTTTGTTTATACAGAGCTTGCTCAACAGTTTATGTGTAGTAGTTGGACTATCAAGCACGACATGCTACATGCATTTTGATCAATATTATAGTGAAGTGAAGTGAATTATATTTATATAGCGCTTTTTCTCAAGTGACTCAAAGCGCTTTACATAGTGAAACCCAATATCTAAGTTACATTCAAACCAGTGTGGGTGGCACTGGAAGCAGGTGGGTAAAGTGTCTTGCCCAAGGACACAACAGCAGTGACTAGGTTGGCAGAAGCAGGAATCGAACCTGCAACCCTCAAGTTGCTGGCACAGCCACTCTACCAACCGAGCTAAACCGCTTATTCATCTCGATAAACAGTTGTCCGGTTGGTCAAGCTGGCCAGGGATGTTTTTTCCAGTTGATTTTGAGTACAAGCTTCTATCACTGCAGGGAGTTTGAGCGCCAGCAGTTTGTTTTCAGTTGTGATGCATTTTCTTTGAACAGTGTCTTCCTCTCCAGATACAAGAAGCCGTTTCATCGATAAAAAACATTGTGTGCCTTTTAGTGCAGCAGAAGCAAATTTCTGTCGGAATACTGTAGCCTAGCAAGCTTCACATTTACACCACCAAGTCATGATGGTCCTAACTCTCTCGGCTTTCGTCTCTCCAACGTTTCAGCCCCACTTCTTCAGCTTCTGTAACCAGTAGAGTGTCTTCCGTATATTTGAATTAAAAAAGATATGGCTGTGAATCCTAACTTGTCCAAAGCTTACCAAACACAAGTGTGTTGCTGGAGGTAAGAACGCAAATTTGTTGATGAAAGTAGGAAGTGCGTTGCTATGAGCACTGAAATAAATACGCCCAGGAAAAAAATTACCAAAATACGGTAAATATTGTACATATGCAGTACAAGCAAAAGTTTGGACACACCTTCTCATTCAATGCGGTTTATTTATTTTCATCACGGTGGAAGAGGGGTTAGTGCGTCTGCCTCACAATACGAAGGTCCTGCAGTCCTGGGTTCAAATCCAGGCTCGGAATCTTTCTGTGTGGAGTTTGCATGTTCTCCCCGTGACTGCGTGGGTTCCGTCAGGGGTACTCCGATTCCTCCCACTTCCAAAGACATGCACCTGGGGATAGGTTGATTGGCAACACTAAATTGGCCCTAGTGTGTGAATGTGAGTGTGAATGTTGTCTGTCTATCTGTGTTGGCCCTAAGATGAGATGGCAACTTGTCCAGGGTGTACCCCGCCTTCCGCCCGATTGTAGCTGAGATAGACACTAGCGCCCCCGCGACCCCAAAGGGAATAAGCGGTAGAAATGGATGGATGGATGGATGGATACATCTGTAATTTTGTCCCTCACAATGATTGTGAACGCTACGCAAAATTCCAACAAAAGTGCAGTTTCCCTTTAATACACACGTTAAGTGGTACATTACCCTCTTTCTTGAGTCTCGTAAAATTAAGCACAATAGTTTTACAGCACTACCATCAAGACTTTTGTCCTGATCATATCTTTAAAGGAGAGTCAACAGCAGTGAGTGGGTTGCATTGCAGGCCCAAAATGAGTGACAGTTACTTACTGGGATTTTGATATTATTGTCATATGTGTTTCTTTGCAGTCCAAGGCTCTGATCCCCCTGCAGACAGAAGCCCATCCTGAAACCAAACAGAAGGTTTTGACCAACTACATGTTTCCTCAACAACCTCGACATGATGAGGGTACAAGCCGTGTGTGCGTTTGTGCGTGTGTCTGTGTCTGCGTCTATGTCTACCCTTCTTGAGACATCAACAGGGAAAAGTACGTTCCATATGAGGACCGATGAACAAGTTAGGACCGAAATCATGGTCCCAATAAGGAAAACCATTGCATCTAATAGAGAAATTCTCATTTGCACCCTTGGTAGTGAAATCACAGGTGTGTGTAAGAAATTGAAATGCACCCACTTTGGCCAAAATTAATTTAAAAAATAAATAAATAAATATGTACTGTATATTGAGACATACTGTAATAACTTCAAGTAAATAATAAAGATTAGAAACCAATTACCCTCCAAAAAATTTTAAACATTTTAAAATTAACCAAAAGCACTTTTTTTCTCACAATGTATTGACTTTTTTCTTATACAATTGGAAAACATTTCTCATATTCTTTCTGTTTCTGTTATATTGCAATATGTTGTTGTAAAATTATTTTTTAAGTAAAACTATTACCTTTTTAATGCAAAATGGTTCTGACTTTTAACACAATATTGCCGATTTGTATGTTGTTCTTGTAAAACAGTGACATTTTTTGAGTGAAATTATGCCTTTTGTCATAATTTTGCCAAGGAAAATTCAGATTATTATTATAATATTGCCAACATTTTTAAGTTTTCTTATTAAATTGTGAATTTTGTTGAGTAAAATAATGACCTTTTCATAAAATTGCCCAAATTTTAAGCTTTTATTCTAAAATTGCAACTGTAATTGTGTAAAATTTCAACTTTTATCAAAAAATTGCACAAATATTTAGTTTTTCTTGTAAATTTTTGACTTGCTTTGAATAAAATTACGACTTTTACTATAATACTGACAAAATTCTAAGTTTTTCTTGTGAAATTCCAACTCATTTTGTAAATACAAATCTTTACATATCTAAAAAAGGGTGCACCCAAGGAGGGAGGCATTTTTCAGAGGTCTCAAGAAGGTAATAAATAAAAGAGAGAGAGTGTGCGTGTGTGTGTGTGTGTGTGTGTTTGTGTATGTCTGTGAGGTGGGGGGCATTTGTAATATGATCAGGGACTAAATTAGGGCCTTAAGCATAATTACATTTTGAGGCCCCACATTACAACCTTTTTATTATTCACGTGATGACACTTTAAAAAAAAAAAAAACACTTAAATTTAAGCGTATGAATTATTTGCACAATAACAAATAAGTTGTTCAATATGTTTTAGGGTTTTTTTGTTAGTGCAAAATAACAAATTGAATGTAATTGAAAATTAATTAACATATCTTCTTGAAACATTATGGTCGGGACTTCGGTTTAGCACAACTATTTACCAGGCCAGCACTAATACTGCATGCAGCACCAGGGATGATGGGATTTTTTTTCTATGGAAATTCTACATTATATTTTTTCACAAACAGAAATACATCTTTAAATAATTAAATGTCTCCTTAATTAGTTTCACGTAATTAAATACATACATGTGTTAATGTATTTACATTAAATTAAAAATACATGTTTTGATTCAATTATTGATTTCATGTAATTATTTATTTCAAGATTTGATTAAATCGTGAAAAAAATTATGAAATCATAAATTAATGAATGAATCAATAATTAATTAAATATTTAAATAATGCTAATTTTGTTTTGGCTTTTTAATCAAACTTTAATTTGATGCAGATATTGTGCTAAAACAAAACACAAATCATTTCACTATTTATAACCGCACACATCAGCACGTCTTCCACTTATGAATTCCTACTAAATTGACTTAAAAATACGTTGTCAGTTTTCCTTTTTTTTTTTTTCAGTTGATGTTCTTTTGTGTGTGTACAGATTATCAATCAGACAGTGACAGCTTTAATCCGACTCTGTGGGAGGAGCAGAGACAACAGAGAATGACTGTGGCCTTCGACTTTGAGGACAAGAAAGAAGAAGAAGACAACTCCGGGAAGGTCAAGGTCCGCCTCTTACTTTTGCGTCCTGTCTGTCTGTTTACGTGTATAATGTTTATGTACTGTATGTATGAGTGATGAGTTTATGTACAGTTGTTTACATGTTGTCTATTTGTATTTATTAGCATTTAACATCCTTTCTTTATTGGTTGCAAGTTGCACACTAACATAACTGCTGTTTGGTATATGGAAATATAGCTTGCCTTTAAAAATCTTTCTTTTATCTTTAAATCAAATTTATTTTTTCCATTTGCAAACAAGTTTCTTCTTGTTTCTAATTTTGAAGTTGTATTATTTTGTGCCATGATGTGCTATATTGTATTGTAATCTACTGTTACGGTTTATGTAAATGTGTGAGATTGGCTGTGATGTAGGGTCTGTGGAAGTGGTAGAGCAGTTTGTTTTTGTGTCTGTTGTAGAAACCCCAAAACCAGTGAGGTTGGCGCATGTTGTAATCCGTAAATAAAAACCGAATACAATTATTTTCTTTTGGCACTAATACACACCCAATACCATCACAGATGCTGGCTTTTGAACTTTGCGCCTATAACAATCCGGATGTCTTTATCCTCTTTGGTCCGGAGGACATAACATCCACAGTTTCCAAAAACAATTTGAAATTTGGACTCGTCAGACCCCAGAACACTTTTCCACTTTGCATCAGTCCATCTTGAATGAGCTCGGGTGCAACGAAGCCGGCGGCATTTCTGGGTGTTGTTGATAAATGGCTTTCGCTTTGCATAGTAGAGTTTTAACTTGCACTTACAGGTGTAACGACCAACTGTAGTTACTGACATTGGTTTTCTGAAGTGTTCCTGAGCCGATGTGGTAATATTCTTTACACGTTGATGTTGGTTTTTGATGCAGTACTGCCTGAGGGATCGAAGGTCACAGGCATTCAATGTTGGTTTTCGGCCTTGCAGTCAGGCACGTACACACATAGGGTCCTATGGGTGCTTGAGCCCCTGCCCCTTTTTGCCTCGTCTTAAAAAGTGCCTTCTGCCTGTGTGTGTGTTTTTTCTTTTTCTTTAAACATTAATAAATTCCTGTCAGGGATGTAAAAAAAAAAAAATAACAGCGGTACAGAAACTCCACGTTTTCTTGTAATACCGGGTTGTTTGAGCCTGCCGCTTCCGCCAGAGAGAAAGAGAGAGAGAGAGAGGGCGAGTGAGTAAGTGAGAGGAGACGTGACAGTGGAGCAACTTGAACCTGTGAGTTATGGTCTAGTCGCCGTCCACTTATTCAGCATCTAATATGGGTAATATTTCAGAAAAACGCTGTATTATTCTTTTATTCAATGTTCCAGCTTCTGTTTTTGCCGGACGTCGGAGCACAGCGCATCAATTGAGCACGGCACAGCAATTCCGCACAGAGCTGAGGGACAGGAAGTAGTGTACAAAATACAAAATAAAACACCGAGTTAATTTTCAAAATAAAATGCACTGTTTACGGCGGATTACATTTCTCTCACAGTAGAGGTTTAGATATAAAGTTTATTGTGACTTTGCTATTACTGTGTGGGTTAACAAAATAATAATAATAATAATACTTATAATATTGATAAAAACAATAATAATAATAAGAAGAATGATATAATGATAATAATAATAATAATTATTAGTAGTATTAATGCATGGCTAAAACCAAGTACTAGCACCAAAATTCAAGAAAGACCACCGACCTCAGAAAGTTTCACACCTGAGAGAGAGCCAGAGACCTTAGAAGCAACACCTGAGAGAGAGGAGGAGGAGAGTGTAGAAGCAACACCTGAGAGAAAAGAGGCTTTAGATGCAACTCCTGACACAGAGGAAGCCATAGAATTCCCAGTAAATGTTGGGGAGGAAGAATCCACAGAAAGGGAGGCAGATGATACTACTGCAGAGGAAACCATAGATGAGGGGGAAGTTGAAGGAGCTACAAGTGATGTAGGAGAAGAGGTCTTATCAAATATTGCACTGATGGATGCTGTAGTGAAGACCCTCACTAATCTAACAGTCCAAGAGCCTCCAGATATTGCTACTGGTGATGCAAGAATGTACCTTAATGCCATCGACTTTTGAGTTCCTACCTTGCCTTGCAATAGCTACACCAGTTTTTGATGTCCCTGCACTTGCCTCTGATGCACTCCAGAACCAGAGTATTGACCTGTCCACGGCATATAGTGTTGTTGGGAGAGTGATGGATACCTTGTCCAATCTGAGAACAGAAGAACAGTTTTCTAAACTGAAATCAGCATTCCCACAGTCCCCCCGGAACAGAAAAGGCAGAGGAAGGTTCCTGCAGCAAAGTATAAACACAGTTCTACTGCAGCCACAGAGAGCCACTCCTTCAAATCAATGGAAGAGTACTACAGGGTGAAGATGTACTATTCATTCCTTTCTCAGGAACTACATAGGAGATTTAAGGGAGATGGGAAGACACAGTCCTTCAAAGTACTCAGTGCACTCCACAGTTTGACGAAGGCCAGCAACTGGGTAGGTAAAGATGCCATGGGTCTTGACTCTACTAAAGCTGTTCGCATGCTATGCGAATTCTATGGTGGAGAAGAAGAGAAGCTGAAGACAGAGCTCAGAATTTTCTATGCATTATTCCTTGACATTCTCACACTGAAGGGGATTTTAAGAACACTAAGAGACAACAGTGGACATGACATACTTCCAGCACTGAAAGAAATGATGAAAACATCTGCCACGATTCCAGTGTCCAGATTTTCACATTGAGGTTTTTTCCATTTGGGTATTTTTTTTTTGTATTTTTTTTCAAAGTTCATGTTGCACTGTTTAATGTTCAATATTAAAGTGCTTATCTTTTACAATAAATAACCTAATAATAAACCAGTGTTTTTTTGCTTTTCATGTCTTCCAAGCCTATGATAATGTGAATTAACTCATTATGACAATAATTTGTTGACACAAAAGAAATGGCAATCACTTTTACCTACAAAAGACACACAGCTAAGTAGTTTGCTTCCTATTAACAAATTTAATTTTACATTAATTTCCATATTGTGTAAAGGACCAAAAAAAAATGTCCTGCCCTTTTCTGACTTTGACCCCCTGCCCCTCTATAATCATGTGCACGTCCCTGCTTGCAGTGATTTCTCCAGATTCTCTTAGCCTTTTGATGATATTGCGGACGGTAGACGGTGAAATCTTTAAATTCCTTGCAATAGCTCATTAAGAAATGTTCTTAAACTGTTCGATAATTTGCTCACGCATTTGCTCACAAAGTGGTGACCCTCGCCCCATCCTTGTTTGTGAATGACTGGCACCCACCTGTTCCCAATTAGCCTGTTCACCTGTGGGATGTTCCAAATAAGTGTTTGATGAGCATTCCTCAACTTTCTCTGTCTTTTTTGCCACATGTGCCAGCTTTTTTGAAACATGTTGCAGGTATCAAATTCCAAATGAGCTAATATTTGCAAAAAATAAGAAAGTTTTCCAGTTCGAATGTTAAGTATCTTGTCTTTGCAATCTATTCAATTGCATATAGGTTGAAAAGGATTTGCAAATCATTGTATTCTGTTTTTATTTACAATTTACACAACGTGCCAACTTCGCTGGTTTTGGGTTTTGTATTTGATTCTACTTTGTGGTTTATGATTTCTGTACTTGTGTAGGGACCCCCTTGAAAACGAGATGCTGCATCTCAAAGGGCTATCCTTAATAAAATTGAATATTACGATAGAAACGATTCCACTTGGCTTTGGTAACACATTTCCCTAACTAGTAAGCTCGGATCAGAAAAGAAGCAGTAAATATGAAACATGTTCCTCGCTTTGTGTGTGATGGCCATTCCTCTTTTTAAATAGGTGGAGATAAACCTCAAACGCTACCCAACACCATATCCTGAAGATCTGAAAAACATGGTCAAGTCAGTGCAAAGTCTTGTGGGTAAAAATATCCACACTGGACATGGGCACCAGCATCATCTTAGCACTGGCACTGCCACCTCAGCAGGAACGAACATGGAACTTACGCACCACAGCAATGAACAATATGAACCACCATGGCCCCTCCCTCCTAAAGAGGTAGGAAACATACACGGACAATCCCGCACACACTCAAAAAGCATGAGCATCAAGATTACAGAGTAAAAATACCTCAATTTACGAACTTTGTTGGTTCTTGAAAAGGCTTAGTAAATAAATAAAAAGTTTGTATGATTAAGCTAATTTCTCCACAGAAAACAATGCAAACTGCCGACACGCACACCCACATTGTCACTAGCCCTGTGGTGCTCCCATAGGTTGAAGTCCAAAAACTCCTTAGTTTTAACAGCTTTAACAATGATTAAGTATGATAATTAAAATTTACTTTTGCTTATTGGTCAATCTTCTTGGCGTGGTCTACAGCGAAAGGGGGAGCAGAACAACACTCTGGATAATTCCGAATGTTTCAAATCACTTGTCCATTGCTTTTTTTCTCAAATCATATTGATCTAGAAAAACTACAAAAAAATGTGTCAAAAGGCCTAAATACAATTAAAAGTACAGAAAGTAGCACAGCAGCACTGATATGTTGACTACATGAGCATTTGAGATTGATCTGTGCTGTCGGGCCCAGAATGGTTGCGCTGCAAGACCCACAAGTAAGTAAGTACATTTTATTTATAAAGTGCTTTTCACAGATAAAACCACAAAAGGCTGTACAAAACATAGGTGAAATAAAACAACAATTCAATCACCGCCCCTCTACTGGACCCACTGCAATTCGCCTATAGAGCCAACAGATTGTGGAGGATGCAGTGAACCTGGCCCTCCACTTCATCCTGGAGCATCTGGACTCCCTAGGAACCTACGCCAGGATCCTGTTTGTGGACTTCAGCTCTGCCTTCAACACCATCCTCCCTGGACTGCTATGAGACAAGCTCTACCAGCTCAGCGTGCCCGACTCCCTCTGCAGTTGGATCTATGACTTCCTGACAGACCGAAGACAGCACGTGCGGCTGAGGAAGATTGTCTCGGACAGTCGAACCACTAACACTGGTACTCCTCAGGGCTGTGTACTTTCCCCCTGGCTCTTCTCTCTTTATACAAACTGCTGCACCTCTAGTCACCAGTCGGTAAAGCTGCTGAAGTTTGCGGATGACACTACCCTTATCGGGCTCATCTCAGATGGCGATGAGTCCGTCTACAGGAGAGAGGTGGACCGGCTGGCGTCACGGTGCCGCCTCAACAACCTGGAGCTGAACGCCCAGAAAACAGTGAAGATGATCATGGACTTCAGGAAAGTCACAGCCCCACCATCCCCCCTCACCCTAATTGACTCTCCTACCCCTGTCTCCATTGTGGACTCCTTCCGTTTCTTGCGGACCACCATCACCCAAGACCTCAAGTGGGAGCCGACCATCAGCTCCCTCATCAAGAAGGCCCAGCAAAGGATGTACTTCCTGCGGCAGCTGAAGAAACTTAAGGTGCCGACCAAGATGCTGGGGCACTTTTATTCAGCCATCATCGAGTACATCCTCACCTCCTCCATCACTGTGTGGTTCCCCAGCGCCACAGTCCAGGACAAACATTGACTGCAGCGCATCGTACGCACGGTGATTGGCTGCAAGCTCCCATCCCTCCAGGACCTGTTCTCCTCCAGGACCAGGAGGCGTGTGGGTCGGATCACAGCTGACTCTTTTCACCCTGGACACAAACTATTCTCCCCTCTGCCTTCAGACTATGATCCATCCAGACCCACACCTCCCACAACCTGAGCAGCTTTTTTCCCCTCGGCCATTAGACACATGAAGATCTGATGGCTCACTTACAGCTCATCTTATTACATATTCTGTCTTATATGTCTTCTATGATGCACGATTGCGCCAAGAAAAATTCTTAGTTTGTGAACCCGTTCTCAAACAATGGCAATAAAAACTATTCTGATTCTGATTCTGATTTTGAATTAAAACATCATAAAAAGAATACAAAGTGGATTAAAATTGATAGTTAAAAGATGCATTAACTAGAAGCTTTACTGAAAAGAGAAATGTTCAAATGTTTCTTAAAAGTGTCAACACAGTCAAGATCACGAAGGGACTGGTGCCAATTGTTCCAGAGTCTGGGAGCTTTAGCCTGGAATTCCAGGTCTCCACGTGTTTTAAAACTAGTTTTGGGGATCTTTAGAAGTTCCTGGGTGAAGACCGGGGGCTACGCCCTGAAGAGTAGGGGCATAGCAAGTCAGTGGTGTACTGAGGGGCCCCACCATGCAACGCACAGACTGTCAGATTTAAAATTTTACACTCAATGTGGAATTTGACTGGAAGCCAATGAAGACTGGATAAAATGGGGTTAATATGGACTGTTCTGGGTGCACCGGTCAAAAGTCTGGCAGCCACATTTTGTAGTCTGAAGTCTCCGAAAAGAGTGAAAAGAGAATTGCAATAGTTAATACGAGACGAAATAAACGCGTGAATGATCATTTCCAGATGCAAATTTAACAACATATTTCTCACTTAAGAAATATTTCTGAGATGATAAAAACTCTTTTTGGTCAGTTGACGACAGTGACCCTCCAAAGACATTGACTGATCAAACACAACGGCAAGGTTTCTGAGGTTGCTTTTAACAGATTCACCCAGAGCACCAAGGTAGTTCTTAATTAGAGGGATCTTTTTATCCGGAACAATTATGAGGAATACGTTTCAGAGATGGATGAAACGTTTATACACTGAGATAAGGTTTGTACACTGAAGTGTATTTTTATTCGGTCTGTGGTCCGTAAATCCAAAAATGTGTTCAATAAGGGGTTCGTAAATGGAGGTTTCACTGTACTCTAATATTTGTGTTTTGTTGATAATGTGAAAATAAAAATGTGTGCTGATCAGGTAACAGACAGAGAGATGCAGGACTTCTCTCAGACTCAGTTAATGGACCAGGGACTGATGCATAACTCTGGCATTGACATTCCAAAGAGGAAGGACAAAGAGGACATGACAGAGAGCTCAGAGGTTTGTCCCTTTATCACACACACAAAAACTCCAATTGGTTTGCAAGTGAACGCTGACTGGCGGAATTGTTTTAGTTAATTTCGTTTGGCTTAAGCGTAGTCGAAAAATGTTCAAATTGGGTTACTGATGGTGCAGTTGTGATTATCTGCTTTTTATGGGCCAGTCCATGGTGTAGTCGTCTCCACCCTCCACACACACACCAATACATCCCTTTTCATGTGTCAGGTAAACCGCAAAGAATCCCCTTTTTACTTTAAATCTCATTAGCGATTTTTCACACCCTAAAATAAGTCTACAACACTAAATAAGCAAACACTGCACAGAAGGAATGGTTAAGACCTTGGATCACCTTTGCTGAGGTTGGCTTGGAATCTGGTAGAGGGTCAAGAAGACAATCAAACTTGACTATCTAGAGGAAATTAACAAAAGGTTTTCAGAATTTAAGTTGGCAAAGGATCATGAATTGTTCCTAAGTATTTTTTGATTGTCTCTAAATGTGTTGTGCTGGTGTACTGTACCTAATGCTACAGCTAGCGCTGAATGGTGACATCATATTAAAGGTAACAATATGATATATTAGGTTGGTCTGTTCACAAGAATGTTTTGCAACTTTTTTAAGTTCTGGTGCACGTGTTTCTGACAGCAGCCCTAAAGGCCTTCATTGAAAAGTGTCATGTCAACTCTATGAACCAGGATATTGGTCTGTTCCAGATTGTCTGGGCAAAGAGCCATGTGCCATATTGTCCTCCAAACTCTGACCGCAGATCTGCTAAAGATGATGCAAAGTGCGACCATCCCCCATTTCAGTTGGGCAATAGGACACTACTCGGGCTCATTCCATTCGACACTATCCTGAAGATGCCCTGTGGTGCCAGTCTTCTCAAGATAAAACAATTTGACTAAATTTATTTCACTTTAGCTGGCACATATACCTGATTTGTAGCACAGGGGATGGGATGCTAGAACCAAACAAAACAAGAGTCTGTAGTAACAGCAGAATTTTCTATTTAATGCAGGCAGTGACTATTTAAGTCAGAAATGTTATGTTGGTCATTCCACAAATTCACATTTCTTTCAAATGTATTCATTTAAAAGAGACATTATTTAGCAAACCTATACATCTAAATCATTCACACCCCTGATTAACCTTATGATTGACTTCTTACAGGACTCAATGGGCGGCTCACCCAATGACATCCGCATATCTGATATGAGGCCCACCCTGGTGGAGCCACCGATTTACAAACCAAAGGTGGTGCTGCTTGGCAAGGACAAGAAAGGTGGCGTATCCCACTGAAACACATCAGTCATAAAGACATTTAATCTTGTTTGTGATAAAGTGCTTCAAGCATGTTGTAACAGTGTCCATTAGTTAGTCATGGTGCTACGCAGATTAATTCTAGTACCGAGCACTGTGAGTAAGGGAATTCTATAATGCAGCTCAGAATGTCTGAATTCAATATACCTGTTTGATCCCTGCTGACTTTGTATGTTTACACCCCTAATAAGGACATGAATTTTCCATAATCAATTTTTTAGAGATGCAAAATATCAACAAAAAAAATTCAGAAAAAATAAATGTCAAAGTCAAATAACAAAATAATGTATATAGAGGGTATGCATTTATTTTTATATGATTACATGAGAAACGTTTTTAATCCTCAATCAACAACTAGCATTTGTTGTACTCGGTAATCAAATCAAGAAGGGTTTTGTTCCAGTTCTCTTGAGAGATCTTATGAACCTGGAAAAGTTTTGATGCTGTCTCCTGACAACTTATTGTTTTAGCTGCCTTCACAGACACTCTTAAAGGAAAACTGCACATTTTTTGTAATTGTCTCTATCATTCACAATTATTATGAAACACATGATGATGGATCTATTTTTTTTAATGCATTCTAAATAGTAAATAAACAAAATAAAAAACAGGTTACAATGGAGACAACTGGAGGTCCTCTATTCTGCCCATAAAACCAAATTAAAAAACATCCAAAAAGCACCAACAATTTACATTTACATGTTGTTACTTGAATATTGACCAAGTCTTAGTGATTTTGTTATTATAAGCGCTAACGCAGACAAACTATGTATAGCACCGCCACGATAACAAGCTTGTGTGTCTATTTTGACATGAGCTGCTCCCTCGCCTCGGTGCTTGTGAAAGTTTATTTTATATCATAAATATTGGGTCTCACCTAGATAGTAGAAGGATGAGGAAGTAATCCGACAAGCTAGTTCACTTTGTCAGCCAAATGAGACCCAGAAATGGCGAAAAAGACGCAAAAAAACGTTGGGTTCCACCCTCATTTTCCTCTGGAGGACAATGAGTCATTCTTCATCTAATTGGGAATATAATATGATTCTATCAGTCGGCATCTTAACGACAGCTGACATTGTATAGTAAGTGATGTTTTATTATGTTTGTTAGCCCTCATGAAGTCTGCAGTAAGTAAAAATCATTGATGTTGAAGAAAAAAAGCTAACATCGTCATGCGTTTTTTAAAATTAATCATCATCATCAATCTTTATTGCAGAACTTAAGCTCCATTAAACATATAAAACACAATACAAAACATTAAAAACAAAACACCAAAACATAAAAAAATAACCACAAAACATAAAGCCCGAATGTCAGTTTCTGACATACAAACATGTGTGCCAATGGTTCCAAATAATGTGCCGCGTAAGCCAATAATTGTCAAAATACATAAACATGACATATTATAAATGTGCCTGTTACTACATACATACATACTTACATCATGGATATAACATCTTAATGGAAGTCTTTGGATGTTTTTAAGGGGATGTTTTTAAGGGTTTTATAGGCAGAATAGAACGATTCCAATAGGCTCCATTCTAAGATGACTTTTGATCGCATTTTTTTACAAATAGAATGCATAGAAATAGAATGGATAGAAATAGAAAAAACATATGTCTCCTTGTTTTATATAAGAATTGTGAATGATAGGCAAAAGTCCAAAGAATGCAGTCCCACTTTAAGGAGGGACATTCAAATACAAATCTGACCGATTTACAATGAAATGTTTCAAATAGGGGCAGCGCGGTGGAACACGGGTTAGTGCATGTGCTTCACAATACGTAGGTCCTGAGTTTAACCCCGGGCTCAGGATCTTTCTGTGTAGAGTTTGCATGTTCTCCCCGTGACCGCGTGGGTTCCCTCCGGGTACTCCGGCTTCCTCCCACCTACAAAGACATGCACCTGGGGATAGGTTGATTGGTAACACTAAATTGGCCCTCGTGTGTGAATGTGAGTGTGAATGTATGTGTATTTGTGTTGGCCCTGCAATGAGGTGGCAACCTGTCCAGGGTGCACCCCGCCTTCCGCCCGAATGCAGCTGAGATAGGCTCCAGCACCCCGCGTGACCTCGAAAGGGACAAGCGTAGAAAATAGATGGATGGATGGATGTTTCGAATAGTCAAATTTCTATCAATGGCCACAAGCCAAAATACCGTTACATTACAAATAAAATGTAATTTAAAACAACAGAAATACATACAAGAATAAAATAAAAAAAATAATGTTAAATTTCCCCCTCCATTTATTTTATTTGCAAAAATCAGACAGAATGTTTATCAATCTACAAGAAAATTGAGCAACTCCAACTCCACCCCAATTCCAGCTCTACGGCATGGATGTCAACCAAGCTTTTTGGCTTTTTTGTAGTATAATTAGTATAAAAAATACAAGAAGGTTCTTTAATAATCGGGTATCAACATGCAGTGTTCTTAATAACGCCGTTACTTGTACTAGTAACGAGAAATCAAATTAATTATGTCTGTGAACGCTATGTTACAACGCCGTTACCGATGGGTTTTATGATGTAACGTGGCACGCTACTTTTGATGTGGTTGTACGTCAACGGGACAGCGTCAGAAGCACAGCAAGTTCAATGCAGAGAAATATATTTTTTACTAGCGAAAGCAACAACCAGCACCACACTAAAATTAACTTGATATCAAGTAGAAGGATGCAACATCACACAGTAAACAACATGTAACAAACACACGCTTACACTACTACTACGAGGGAATAATGAACAACAAATCGATGATGGAAGTGAAAAGCTTACCATCCGACAATACCCATTCAACAATACTTGTGGATAATAAATATGACCGCCATCGAGGCACATTCAATCTCTTTGTTAACCAGATGTAACACAAACCAGCTAGCTGAGCTCATTGTTTTGTAGTTATTTGGCCTCTCTCCTAAAATAAACCCGCCATAGAAATTGCAGACTGTTCACTTCTTTTTTTAGAGCCAACCCTAACAAAACCAGCCATGGGAATGGAATACGTAATCACCCCAGTTTATGTTTAGACATTATCTTGACCTTTACACTTTTTATAAGTAAAGCCGAGTTTGTCATGTTTACAGAACTGTATGTCTGTCCTCTTCAGAGTCTACGGATGAGGAGGTGGATAAGCGCCACTGTCTGAACCACAGTGGCTCCTCGGCCACCTACTCGGACTACTCTCCCTCACAAGGCTCCTCTGGCTCCTCCAACCCGCCCGCTAACGCACACTCGCACACACACTCGCACGCACACTCGCATGCACACACTCATGCGCACCAACATAACCCTGCCCTACCAGCACCCAACAAGGATCAAGCTCTTCAAACACACTGGACCAATAGGTACACACAAATAAACAATGACAGTGCATGCAGTATTCAATGTCATCTCTGTCGCTAGTGTACAACTATCCATCATGTCCTCTTTTCATTCAACGTCATCCCCTTAACTTCAGTCTCACTCATCTATCATCCTCATCCATCTCCCATCTCATTGCTCTGCTCTATCCATCCTATTTAAACTGCCTCCCGTCTCACATCCCTCTCTGTCTTTCCCATTCCTTTGCTTGCTCTGTCAAGGTCAGAGAAGCTCATTAGGATGCTACAGACTTGTCACGATTCACTCTTTCTCTCTCTCTCTCTCTCTATCTCTCTCTTTTTCCTCCCCCGCTTAAAAGCTGACCAGTCCAAACATCAGTGTGTGTTTAGAGGTTATTACCACTAAACAACGCCTGCAGCGGATCCATAATTAGGTAGAAAGGTTCGACATGCAAGGTAGCATTTTAAACCAATAGTTTCATGATGCAGTAAATCCCCGCTACTCTTCGCCATTTATTCTGAGACCACCCACTAATTGCAAATAAACACGAGCAATTGAGACAACCATTAAAAATATCTATTTTTGACACTGGATTGTACAGTTGCATCAAAACGCAGAAACAACCATGGCTTGCTCCTCCTACTCCGACTAGCTTGACGTTGTTTTGTGATTTCTAATTTGTCATCTAATTTCAGATGAATATTTGCATAATTACCACATCATAAAAGTTGTAATTATTGTGTGAATGCTCCAAAGCATTCACACATGGTTTTCCACACCAAAATTAATCTATTTATTATTTATTATAACTGTTGTTCTTCTCCAGATTTTAGCGGGCTCTACCTTCCACTTTTTTCACCTGATTCAAACCGTTCCAAATTCAAACTGTTCAACTTATTCGGGAATCCCGGGCTTTTCCTTGACAAATTCCAAAAATTCCCCTAATTCCAGGTTTTTCAGTAGATTTTTACCATTCAAAATAAAATGGCAATTCTTCAAACTTTCACCATTACCACAGTTTGTAACCAATTCAAATCATTCCACCTTCAACACATTTCATCTTCCAGAAAATTCAAACTTCCCTTTTTCCAAGTTCAAAAAAATTCCAAGACTTTCCAGAATTCCTGGTTTTCCAAAGCCCTATTTTCACCCTTTTTTCTGGCGACTACTCTTTCCACATTTTTCAACCCACTTCAACCGTTTCACCGTCAAATCATTCCTTAATCAGGACAAAAAACTACCGTATTTCCTTGAATTGCCGCCGGGGCCCTAATTATTTTAAAACCTCTTCTCTGCACTTACCAAAGGCATGCAGTAAAAAATTTGAGTGTGATGTAAGGATACCATCATGAAAAGCACATTTAATACAAAAAACTTTATTATGGTTATTATTTTCAGCACCAAATTTTCATAACCCACACTCGAATATTTAACTTAAAACCCTTATTACATTAAATGAGTTTAAAGCTTCTGTGAAAGGATTGCAGTCTACCTTGTCTGTATGCACATGTGTCATATGAGCAAGATTTAATGATGTAAATGTGATGTTTTATGGGTTGTTTACTGTTTTTAATGTAACCTTGCTGCTGCCCTCTTAGGCAGGTCTCCCTTGGAAAACAGATCTTTGAACTCATTGGGATTTTACCTGGTTAAATAAAGGCTAAATAAAAAATAAATTAAAAATGGTCTCACCTTTACTTATAAATGAAATCCATGCCAGCTCCTTCTGATCAAAAGCATCGATAACTTGTTTATAGAAGTCTTCCTTATCTTTTTTCAGTTTTAAAAGTCTCTCTGTCTCGATGGAGATCTTCCTTTAGTACTTCCTGCCATGATTGAAAGTCCAGTTTAGAAAACCATCAGACCTCTGCTATCAGTTAGCTCGGGTGCGGGCGACGACAGAATTAACCTCGGACAACTCCCCCTTCCGTTCTGCTCCGTGAGTGATCTCATTATCTCACCGCTGCCAACATGAAGTGTTAGTTATTGTGTAAATAATACACTGGGTATTTAGGACTGGAACATGCTTTATTTCAGCCCGGTTGTTTACATAGCCAGCAAAGGTCCGTCGTGCACCCGCCGCGTCATAATCGTCCCAGCACAATCCCGTCACTCATTTCACTTCTTCTGCAGCCGAATAGTCGCAAGAAGGATCACTAGCGCCCTCTACCACCAGGAGTTATTTAATGACTCATATTTAACAGACGCAGCTACGGTATTGTGACGGTCTCAGGCCGTCGTCTTGCGGGTTCCCAGGACCACCAAGGAAGGACATGGCTTGAGCAGTTTGACTTTGTTTATTTTTCAATAAAACCTCAGTCCAGGTCGCTCTTCCACTCCTCATCTCTGCTCGCTCGCCGCCATCTTGGCCAGGGCTACAGCGTGCCCTGCCTGTCTGTCGGACCGTCGACTCCACAGGTATATTAATAAAACATAGCTGCTTACTGTTCTTTTTAGCATGCCGGTATTCAATAACTTGGATCTGAAATCCTACTGAATAGCTCTTAATCTTCTTCCCTTTATGCGATTTCAAATTATTAAAATTAGCCTGATCCATTTTGAAAATGATGACAGGGGAGTGTCACTCGTGACGTCACAAATTTGACCCAGCGGTAATACTAAGCATGCGCTAATTATTTTGTGAAGCGAGTTTGACCCGGCAGTAATTCAAGGCAGGTGCATACTACAAACCCGTTTCCATATGAGTTGGGAAATTGTATTAGATGTAAATATAAACAAAATACAATGATTTGCAAATCATTTTCAACCCATATTCAATTGAATGCACTACAGAGACAAGACATTTGATGTTCAAACTCATAAACATTCCTTTTTTTTTGAGAATAATAATTAACTTAGAAATTCAGGGCTGCAACACGTGTCAAAGTAGTTGGGAAAAGGCATGTTCACCACTGTGTCACGTCACCTTTTATTTTAACGAAACTCAATAAATGTTTGGGAACTGAGGAAACTAATTGTTGAAGCTTAGAAAGTGGAATTCTTTCCCATTCTTGTTTTATGTAGAGCTTCAGTCGTTCATCAGTCCTGGGTCTACGCTGTCGTATTTTACGCTTCATAATGCGCCACACATTTTCGATGGGAGACGGGTCTGGACTGCAGGTGGGCCAAGAAAGTACCCACACTCTTTTTTTACGAAGCCACGCTGTTGTAACACGTGCTGAATGTGGCTTGGCATTGTCTTGCTGAAATAAGCAGGGGCGTCTATGAAAAAGATGGCGCTTAAATGGCAGCATATGTTGTTCCAAAACCTGTATGTAGCTTTCAGCATTAATGGTGCCTTCACAGATGCGTAAGTTACCCATGCCTTGGACCCATTTCCCCCTCCCTACCATCACTGATGCTGGCTTTTGAACTTTGCGTCGATAACAGTCTGGATGGTTCACTTCCCCTTTGGTCCGGATGACACGATGTCGAATATTTCCAAAGACAATTTGAAATGTGGACTAGTCAGACCACAGAACACTTTTCCTCTTTGCATCAGTCCATCTTAGATGATCTAGGGCCCAGAGAAGCCGGCGGCGTATCTGGATGTTTTTGATAAATGGCAGTCGCTTTGCATAGTAGAGCTTCAACTTGCACTTACAGATGTAGCGACCAACTGTATATAGTGACAGTGGTTTTCTGATGTGTTCCTGAGCCCATTGTGGTGATATTCTTTAGAGATTGATGTCGGTTTTTGATACAGTGCTGTCTGAGGGATCGAAGGCCACGGTCAATCAATGTTGGTTTCCGGCCATGCTGCTTACAACGAGTGATTTCTCCAGATTCTCTGAACCTTTTGATGACATTATGGACCGTAGATGTTGAATGTTTTTCAATTGCACTTTGAGAAACGTTGTACTTAAACTGTTTGATTATTTGCTCACGCAGTTGTGGGCAAAGGGGTGTACCTCGCCCCATCCTTTCTTGTGAAAGACTGAGCATTTTTTGGGAAGCTGTTTTTATATACCCAATCATGGCACCCACCTGTTCCCAATTAGCCTGCACACCTGTGGGATGTTCCAAATAAGTGTTTGATGAGCATCCCTCAACTTTATCAGTATTTATTGCAACCTTTCCCAACTTCTTTGTCACGTGTTGCTGGCATCAAATTCTAAAGTTAATGATTATTTGCAAAAAAAAAAAATTTTTTATCAGTTTTAACATAAAATATTTTGTCGTTGTAGCATATTCAACTGAGTATGGGTTGAATATGATTTGCAAATCGTTATATTCCGTTTATATTTACATCTAACACAATTTCCCAACTCATATGGAAACAGGGTTTGTAGTACACTACTGTACAGTACTTGCAAATGAGAAACAAAAGTGTTAGAAAACTAAATAACTGGACAGCACAAGTTAGTGTCAAATATTAATGGTTTAATTAAAACATCTAACATTTATTAATACGTTTGAACATTGAACAAGTACAAGTAATATGTACCGTTGAGTACAGGTATCAATTCCCAGGTACAGAGGGATTGGTATTATATCAATTCAAATGCAAAAAGTACCCATCCCTATATGGTATATTGTTTCCGTTTTTTTTTTTTTTTGCTATTTGCGGGGCATTCTTAGAGCGTTGCCTGAGAGTGACCCTGGGTAGGGGTAGCAGTGGGAACAGACAGAAAATGACTCCAAAATCAGTACTATAAGAATAATTGAACACATCATTTTTATAAATGTAATCAATGTTCTGTACAAAATACATTATAAAAATAAAGTAAAAACAACACAGTCTGGTGTAGCCCTGCCTTCAGAGGGAAGCTGCCACTGCTGACATGTAATTCAATGTTCTCTCTGTGTTTTTCATTGCACAACAGAGCTTTTAGCTAAATTAATCAAATTATGTGTGGTGATACTGTTTGAGAAATGACCAAATACAAAACCCAAAACCAGTGAAGTTGGTACGTTGTGTAATTTGTACAAAAAATTATATTCAATTGAATAGACTGCAAAGACAATATATTTAATCTACGAACTGAGAAACTAAGTTGTTCAACAGTCCAGGGTCTCCATTGTGGTATTTTAGGCTTCATATTGTGCCACACATTTTCAATGGGAGACAGGTCTGGACGACAGACAGGCTAGTCTAGTATGCGCACTCTTTTACTATGAAGCCACACTGTTATAACACGTGGCTTGGCATTGTCTTAATGTAATAAGCAGGGGCGTCAATGATAACGTTGCTTGGATAGCAACATATGTTGCTCTAAAACCTGTATGTATCTTGTTGTTTTCGGCGTTTCACTGTTATTCCACAATGTCATTTAAAAATCACATTTCTTGTCTTACTTTAGGCTGGCCCAGTCTTTCCCCAAACCTATTGACTCCAAGCCCTTGCTATCACAAAGAGAAACTCCTCCATCAGGGACACTGCAGCAACGTGGTGACAGACGTCCACTAAGTGAGCCTTTTGAGTGGTCTGAGGTTCCTCACTATGACAACACCGGTTTTGATGCAGAGGAGTCTCCCCTAAACCATTCATCTTCTGCTTCGAGCCACGGAAACCCTCAGCTGGGTTCCAAACCTCGGAGCCAGTCCACACATGGCCGCCGTCCTCTACTGAGGCAAGAGCGGATTGTAGGCGTACCGCTGGAGCTGGACACACAGACGCTCCCCTTTCACAGTAACCAACGCTCCGCCCATGACAATGATCCCCAAGGCTCTGCACAAGCATCTCAGAATCCTTGGCAGAATTGGACCCGCACCCCAAGCCCATTGGAGGACAGGACAGCGTTTCCGTCCAAATTGGACCTGACGCCAACCTCAAGCCCCAACCCAGACCGCAAGGTGGCAGACACAAGGTAACTAAATCAGGAGATGATCAGTTCCACTATTTGATAGTCTGTCATTATCTTTTTTGTCATAGAATGTTGTTGGTTTCACATTAAAAGTGCATGTAGTGTGTGGCTGTAAGGAGACAAGCACACTATTGATGTACAGATTCAACCCCTATCAGTTCTGAAATATTGAACATTTTTAGTAAAATAATCCAACGTCAGATTATGGACCAAAAAGCAGTATAACTAGCATTTAGAGCACGTATAGCAATGGGGATTGCTATACACAATATGATATCAAGTACTTACCAGTGTCTTTATTTTTCATCTTAGCTTGATGGCAGCTTTCAACACCCTCAAACTCTCACTATAAAACTACATTAATAATACATTTTGAAAAATAGCTTGTTGTGCAGCTGTTGGTACTTCATAATGTTGATTGTTTATGAAAATCTCCAATGCATTGTAAGATCAATCTTTATTATGATTCATTAATTCACCCCTCATATGTTACATTCTTTGAAAGAGTAACTAAATCCAGACACTTTTACCATGAATTGATTAACGTTGACCCGACTTAAATAAGTTGAAAAACCTATTCGAGTGTTACCATCTAGTGGTCAATTGTACGGAATATGTACTGTACTGTGCAATCTACTAATGAAAGTTTCAATCAATCAATCAACACTAAAATTTATTCAAAAAACAGTCGTGCTTGTCACATTACATTCGTTTATGTATTTTATATAAATGTGTTCATGTGCAACCTGACAAGACAAAATACTACAAAATTGTTTTTTTTGCAACTCCTGCAATGGGTCACAGCACACAATAAATAATATACAGTATATTACCCATACAGTAAGTACAAGGTAATGCAATTTGTAATTGCTGTTTTAAACCCAATGGTCTGATTGACCAAGATCCAAATAACACGTGCTAAATAGGATGTACAATCTGTGTGTGTACAGAATGTAATGAGATGCTGTAGCGGGCCGTGTGTTTCCCACCGAGGCCTTCAGTGATGTCCGACTTCAATAATTACCTCTCAAAAATACCATAACTTATGTCACCACATGACCATTGCTAGAGAAATAATATACAGGAACTGTGAATTGAACCACTTAAACAGTGTGCAAAACGGGTTATTTTCTGGCGCCTTTAATAAACTAAACGCATCAGCATATAAAACATATCTTATGTGGTACTGTCAAAAATAAAATTGCAAAAAACATAAAAAATAAAATACTCGAAATTACATCTAATAGAAACTTTTTGACGCCCCCCATCGTCTGCTCATTCGAGTGGAAATGGCGGGCGTTTTCCCATTTCATCGCCCGAACAGCTGAGCTAGCTTCCAGGGTTGGCCGACATCGTCTCACAAGATGTAGTTTCTCTTTAAATATCCTTCTTGAAAATAGACTTGCAAATATATATCTGACACCGAATCAACGTTTTGTTGTCCTTCTCTGACTACGGCGCAACACTTCCCGCTTCCTGATAAATTTAAACTTGTGAATGGATACTCACTTTGGAATGACAAGTGAGTATCCAATCACAGTCTCGTTAACATCAGGCTACTTAGATAGGCAACTGTCAACAACTTGTGATCTGATTGGCTATTGCAACTCTCTATCAACTCTATGTGTTCTCAAATTCATCCGCATACTCACCGGGACCGTTAGCGAATGAAGTTGAGTTGGCAGATACATATTTGCAAGTCCATTTTCAAGAAGGATATTTAAAGAAAAACTACATCTTGTGAGACGATGTCGGCCAACCCTGGAAGCTAGCTCAGCTGTTCTGGCGATGAAATGGGAAAACGCCCACCATTTCCACTCGAATGAGCAGACAATGGGGGGTACCACTGGCTTATACGGTGTCGAAAAGTTTCTTTTAGATGTAAGTTCAAATACCTATTTTTTCACTTCTAATATGTCTTTTGCAATTTTATTTTTGACATGTAGCACTAATAAAATGACGTGTTGCTGACTTAAAATTACATCAGTGGCTCTATCATATTAAGGGTCCCGGTGAGAATGGATACTCACCGGGACCGTTAGCGGATGAATTTGAGAACACATAGAGTTGAGAGACAGTTGCAATAGCCAATCAGATCACAAGTTGTAGCCTGATGTTAATGAGACTGTGATTGGATACTCACTTGTCATTCCAAAGTGAGTATCCATTCACAAGTTTAAATTTAGCAGGAAGCGGGAAGTGTTGCGCCGTAGCCAGACCGGGATAGCAGAGAAGGAGAACAAAACGTTGATTCGTTGGCAGATATATATTTGCAAGTCCATTTTCAAGAAGGATATTTAAAGAGAAACTACATCTTGTGAGACTATGTCGGCCAACCCTGGAAGCAAGCTCAGCTGTTCTGGCGATGAAATGGGAAAACGTCCGCCGTTTCCACTCGAATGAGCAGACGATGGGGGGTACCACTGGCTTATACAGCGTTGAAAAGTTTCTATTAGATGTAAGATCAAATATTTTATTTTTTCACTTTTAATCTGTTTTTTGCAATTTTGTTTTTTGACATGTAGCACTAATAAAATGACATGCTGCTGACTTAAGATTACATCAGTGGCTCTATCATATTAACTTACTGTATCTTGACGCCACTTAGGAGGTTGTTGTTTTACTTCATTGGGGGTGAGAGATAGAAAACATGACTTGACCTTGACTTATTTTTTGCTGCAAGGCGGGAGCAAGGGACGGGGCCTCTGCCTGGCAGCTGGTCATACCACAATAACCAGGGAGAGCAGAACAGAAAGGACCAGCTGACCGTCACCGGCGGCAACAAGGTAACCGTGGTAATGAGTAAAAGCTCTGACCGACTGTCACCTATGATGAAGGAGACGCGATCCAAGTTTAAGAAATCCCAGAGCATTGATGAGATCGACATAGGCTCCTATAAAATATACAGGTAGATTTCAGTTGCGTAGTAATATTAGATTAATCTGTGAGTTAGACACGTACGGCACTTTTTTCCATGTCTCTTCTTTTGCAGTATTCCTATGGACACCTACAGTTCCTCCATTGAGCAGCAGAGCAGTTTGGACCGACAAGACCTGGCAGGTTCCATGGAGCAGACCAACATGGCTCGGTCCCAGTCTGCACCTATGCTCGATGAGGAACTTGCATTCCATGCACATAGCAACCAGAACCAGCAGGGGCATAACCAGAAACCCGCGGTCCCACACAAGGCCTACCATTTTGACCAAAACTATAACCCCCAGGTTAGCATCTTGCATTTATTGTGGAGTTAAATGTTTTTGCATGTAGATCCACTAATACTTCCGATCATAATTTCTAAACCACTAGGTGACAATGGATCGCCGGGCCCCTCCCCCTTTTCCCAACACACCAGATTATGTTAATCACTCATCAAAAGCATTGGAGTATATCAATCAACCTGGAAAGACATTACCCAAGGAGTTGGTGAGCCCTCGGTACCGCGCTTACCCACCCTTGGAGATGTTCTCTTTCCCCCAATCGCCAATAAATCAGGATGGTTCCACCAGCCAGCAGCAGCAGCAGCAGCAGCAGCAGCACCCAATCCCATCGCAGCGTTCCAGGCCAGGGTTTTTGAGGAGAGCAGACTCACTGGTTAGCTCAACCGAACTCGCTTTGTTCCGTCGAGTTCACGAAGCCCAGCAGGAGGCCCTGCAGGAAGCTCAGTATAGACAGCAGGTATGCAGAAGTATTCAAACTTTTTTAAAGACAATTATTTAGCGTGTAGACAAACTTTTTGACACGGGGCCATATTGGGTTAAAAAAAAATTGTTGTGTGTGTGTGTGTGTTTTCGTATATGATGATGTCGTGTTATCGATGGGAAAAGGCATTTTTAGACAATATGATTTGTCTGAGCGGCAAAAAATAGATTAGAAAGGACAAATAAAAAAAAAACAGTTGAGACTTTCCGCGGGCCGAATTTTGGATGCTGGCGGGTTGTATTCGGCCTGCAAGCCGTAATTTGGGATATTTACCGATACATTTATTGTCATATTTTCAGAATGTTTTTGTTCTATTTTTGGCTGAAGTAAGACAAAAAAAACAATCTGACGTTGTCTTTATTTTTAAGTTTTAATGCCATGGTTTCAATTGTCCGGCCCGCGTATGCACAGATTTATCTTTCCGTGCGGCCGCTGAGCTAAAAACAGTTGTACACCCCTGATGTAGAGTATTACAGTATATGTAACAGCTGAAACAATAAAAGGGCAGCATAAAATAGAGTAGATCCAGAAGAAAATAGACGTTATAAACAGAGAGGTAGCTAACATAGAAGCGGTCAGACAAATGAAAGAAAAAAACTTGAGACTTCACGTGGGACGGATTTTGGATGCTGGTGGGCCGCATTCGGCCCGTGGGCCGTAGTTTGGGGACCCCTGGTATAGTCGAAGACAAATACAGTGAACTTACGGATAATTAGTTCTATGACATAGCTGGCTCCCTCGCCCCCTCAAAACAGCACAATTTTAACGTATAACATATAACAACTACTGTAGTTCTATAAAGTAATGCATTTAAAATGTACAACATTTTCTATAGTATCTCCTTTGAGCTGCTTCTCTGTTACACACACCATCAGCAGCTTTACCATATTTTTATGGATACATGTTTGTAATTTAGACATTATTTCAACATCCTTGGCTAGCATGATCAAGTTCTTCTGCCTTAGACTAGCTTTGGCTCCACGCTTAGTCAAGTTTTTGATGATTTTTTTCTTTCACCTAATGAATATCATCCGCTTCTTCTTATCAGCACTGTCCTTTACAATAATTTTCTACCCTACCATGGTTGGGAAAAAACACAATTATGTTGATCTCTAGCTCTAAGCTAATGATAGTGAGTAAGACACCGTCAAATCTTTTAATGAGAACCTTACATGCTTCACTTTTGTTATGCCAGCTATTGGCGGAGATGCTCGTAACCTGAATTTTTGCTCGCAATCTAAAGCATAACAACTCACTGAGAGACGACCCGTATTCTAAAAAACGTGTAACTTGGGGCACTCAGAGATACCACTGTGGCTTACCAAATTAAACCCCCCTTCATATAAGGACAAAACCATTACAACATTCTGCGATTCTTTTTCACGTGCCATTTTTGTTCATTTGATGTCCTCTCTTGCTTCAGGGTGACCCTCCTTTATATAGTCGTGCTCTTGCTTACTCCAGCCCTATGGATCATTCTTCCAACATGGTAGACAGCCAGAGTCAAATGATGCACAACAAGAGAAATGGCCGGTATGACGACGATTACACAGACTACCAGGAACAGAAGAAGCCAATGATTGGTTACCCGACTAAAAGCTTGACTCAACGTCGCCCCCTGTCAGCAAGAAGTTACAGCACCGAGACCTATGGAGCATCTCAGGTCTGTCACGTGAACAAATAACGAGCATTGACTTCTAACACACAGTTTTTATAGTTTTTTTTTTGTAATTTACATGTTTTCATCCTGTATTATGGTAAATAGAAGGGCCTGACAATTTACCCTTGCTTTCTTATGAATTCATTTTTGAGCTAGATTCAGGTGACGGTACTGATTTTAAAGCATCACGGGTGGTAGAAAATGGATGGATGGAAATAATTTCCTCATTTTTGTCAAGTGTGGCTCCAAGTCAGATGTTTCTCAAAATAGCCAAAATAGGTGACCAGCAGGGTACCAATGATTGTGCTGGCTACGTTCAGAATTTAGGAGGAAAACACAGTGAAGAAACTCTGATCTGAGACACTAGTATGGTACACTTGTTCATTCACTATTTCAGATTATACACCAGATTTAGAGTTAGATCAGGAGTCGGCAACCCAAAACGTTGAAAGAGCCTTTTTCGACCAAAGATACAAAAAACAAATCTGTCTGGGGCCGAGAAAAAAGCCTTATATAAGTCTTATAATGAAGGCAACACATTACGTAAGTGTCTATATTAGCTATGTTAGCCTACTATCAAAATGATTGTGTGTCGCAGGCTGAAGCAAATCTACGTTGACAGAAATGTTGAAATGTAGTATTTGTTCTACACATTTTTACAACATTGGAAACCAATAGTAAATTTGAGGCTACTCAGAAGGTGAGATAACTTCTGGAAATTACTAGATTTTAGTGGTCAAAGGTATGGAAGAGTCTGTCCAAGTTAAAAGAAACGGCTGGCTGTCTTCTTTTAATAGATTTTTTTACCATTTTTGGCAAGTTACGTAATGTTTGCTGTGGTCTGGAGCAGCATGTCACACAAACAACTATATGAAATGCAGCTTATATTACATACAGATAATGTGTCATGAGACATGCAAAACTAAATTATGTACAAAGAGGATAAAAGTGAAAGATATTAAATGAGCTCAAATATACCTTTAAATGAGGCATAATGATGCAATATGTACATATTCGCGCACATTATAAAACTTTTGGTGGACAAAATTAAATTAAGACGGAGTGAAAGATTTTACATGTAAACAAACTGTTGCGTCACTGTCCACACAACTACGGTGAGTTCAAGAACCGCCAAAATTAGTAGGACAAAACGATGTCCACCAAATACTATCATCAGTGAAGTATACACACAAACTGGCGACTTTCCAACAATTGGGAAGATTTGTGTCATGTTTGTCCTCAAACAAAAAACATACTAAAACAAACAAAAGAAAATTTCCCCTATTTTTTTCCACGTTCAATCCTTTTTTAAACATGCTCTAGGGCGGCATTAAAGGGCCGCAGGTTGCTGACCCCCTGGTTAGATCTTTAAATAGTGGTGATAATCAATTTTCCCTCTAATTGTTCATATGTGTGAGCAAACGCCAAAACTCCTTGAGCATTCAGTGGCGCACATGGGAGCGACGGCAGACGTGCACACTGTTATGCGCTTATCTTTTTATTCGATTTAGTGAGCTGCCTAGATTTGCCGTGCACAGAGGATGCGTGAGCAGTGTGCAATTGCACAGCCGCGTACCTTAGAGCAGTGGTCCCCAACCTTTTTGCAGCTGCGGACCAATCAACGCTTGATAATTTGTCCCGCGGCCTGGGGGGGGAGATTCTATTTTTATTTATTTTTTGTCATGAAAAGGGGTGGTTTTTGTCATGAAAAAGGGAGGTTTTTTGGGTTGGTGCAATAATTGTAAGTGTATCCTGTGTTTTTTATGTTGATTTAATAAAAATAAAAAAATAATTAAAATAAAATAACAATAAAACATTATTCTGCGGCCCGGTACCAATCGAGCCGCGGCGGACCACTGCCTTAGTGGGAACGTTGGTGATAATGTTCCGCTCAGCTTCACTCCTCCCACTGACAAAAAAGCGATGTTGGGCAGTTTCATCACCCTTCAATTTTCAGGCACATGTTCTCATTCATATCATCTATCTAGACTAGAGCATTGGTTCTCAATTGGTTTGGTTAGGGCATACTTGCCAACTTTGAGACGTCCGATTTCGGGAGGTAGGGTGTGTGGGGTGGGGGTGACGTGGTCGGGGGGGCGGTCTGGTTGGGGCGGGGGGCGTAGTTAAGAGGGGAGGAATATATTTACATCTACATTTCACCAACTCAAGTATTTCATATATATATATATGTATATATATATACATATATATATATATATATATATATATATATATATATATGTATATATATATATGTATATATACATATATATATATATATATATATATATATATATATATATATATATGAAATACTTGACTTTCACTGAATTCAAACTATATATATTTATTTTATTATGTATATAAATAAAATAAATAGTTGAATTTCAGACGGCACCTATCAAATACACAGTAATAAAAACTCAGTTGTTCTACTGTTCTACTGTGCTTGCTGGTTACTTAAAAAAACTAAACATTTACCTTTCACTATTTGAGTAACCTTTGTTCTGCCATTTATTTCTTCATTTTGCTCGTCGACGGTGTAATATATTGGGTTGGAGTCAATAACCAGGCGACGTGATGAAGTTATGTCTCTTTACTGTGGGTTTCAGAAGTTGAACAGACTCTCTCACTTGCCGTCAGGTGCCCAACACCACGTAAATTGTTGGCCAATCAAAAAGCAACCCCATAACGCTATAGCCAACATTCACCAGGAGATGGCAACAGACAACATAGAATCACTCTATTACAGACGGCGTCGCCATGGCTGTAACATCCTCACTCTTCTGCTTCGTCTCCTTGTGTGTGCAGTTTTTTATTCAAATCCATAGATGTTTAAACTGATTAGGCATGCAAGCTATTTATATAGTGGGAAAGTGGACGTGAAAACTGGCTGTCCCCACTCAAGTCCGCAAGGAGCTGGAGGGGGCGTGGCCTTCAGCTCCGGCTGAATTTCGGGAGATTTTCGGGAGAAAATATCTTTCGGGAGAGGCGCTGAATTTCGGGAGTTTCCCGGAAAATCCGGGAGGGTTGGCAAGTACGGGTTAGGGGCCCTCATACCACCCAAAATGTAGGCATTTTTCTCATCAAATGTATCTAATATTTTACAGTGCAGTCAGAATTTGAGGTTGTGCAAAAAAACCCTCTGTGCCAGCACAATGAACATTTCAAGAATATCGATGGCCTGATCTACTAAGATCCAAATAACAAACGCTAAACAGCATGCGCAAAGTTAAAAAAAATAAAACATCAAATACTGTGTGGCCGTGTTGCGGGTTATTTACTATGACTAAGATTGATAACATTTAAATGATGATTTTGTGTGTACAGTACCGGCTGCACCCATGGCAACACTCATTTCCCTTCACATCAATGATATCATGTGCTCCAATGGTCAAACCTGTGCCGTTAATTATGTTGTGGACCATGCAGCACTCTATTTACTTGCTAAAACCCTCAACAGTGTAACAAAGTGTATATTTTTATGCGCATTCAAAATTCAATAAACCCGCTTCAGCAATTAAAACATATCATATGTGGTACTGTCAAAATTAAAATAATTGTGTAAAACAAATGAAACATGAAAAAAATAAAAATAAATTGAACTCACAATTTGTAGCTCCCATCCGACGTCGTATAAGCCAGTGGTACCGTCGTAGTTGGGGAAAGTGTCAGGCAAACCATTTCCCCACCGGTGTTGTGCCAAAATATGATTGCCTGCCAAAAATGTATTTTATTTGCGGGAGCAAGCGATGCTCACTAAAGTTGCATTGTTTGGCTTCGCCCGTCCACAGCGGATTACTAGGTGTAAGACAAACACTTTATCTTTGTGGTTATTGTACCGGTGAGTTTTCTGTAGCTTTCTATGTTTTGTATGTTTCCTGTACCACTTCCTGTTTTCGCAACTTGTGATTGGATACTCACTTGGGAATCCCAAGTGAGTATCCAATCACAGCGTTAGGCCAGCTAGACATAACTCGTCATCTGTTTGGCAATCGCAACGGTCTATCAGTCTATCACCTCTATGTGTCCGTTCACTGCCAGTGCAAAGACGCCTACATTGTTGATTCTGAAGGCCCCGGGCAGTTTTCGTACAGCATGGCAACATAAGCTATCTGAATTCTGATTCAATACAATACAATCTTTATCTATGATCATGATTTCTGGTTATGTTAGGCCAGCAAAGAAGGCTTTGACATGTGGTGGCCTGGACGGCCCACCACTGCTATAATGCAAGCAATTTGACAAAATTAAAAAACT
Organism: Nerophis ophidion; assembly: GCF_033978795.1. Lineage (NCBI taxonomy): Eukaryota > Metazoa > Chordata > Actinopteri > Syngnathiformes > Syngnathidae > Nerophis > Nerophis ophidion. The sequence continues at coordinate 26,543,420 of NC_084632.1, read as the reverse complement.
ACATCAATTGCGAATCAGAAATCAACAAAATAACTGCAAAACAAGATTGTGTGGTGTTGCTCTAGGGATGGGCTTTGAGGAATCTTTCTGGGACATCCTCTGGATTATCAGTGTGTTTTAAACAGAGGTGGGTAGAGTAGCCAGAAATTGTACTCAAGTAAGAGTACTGTCACTTTAGAGATTTATTACTCAAGTAAAAGTAAGGAGTAGTCACCCAAATATTTACTTGAGTAAAAGTAAAAAGTATGTTGTGAAAAAACTACTCAAGTATTGAGTAACTGATGAGTAACCTGTTCATTTAATGATTACGGCAACAATTAATGCACAAAAACATAAAAATAGCAATGAGCAAATTCAGAGCCAGGAATATCTCTTAAGCAACTAAAACAATAATATACATTAAATAATAATACATTAAAATAAATTTAAAAAATAAGGCAAATTGAGCCACAATAACAGCACCATAGGCTCAGTAGGCATTGATTGATTGATTGATTGATTGAAACGTGTATTAGTAGATTGCACAGTACAGTACATATTTCGTACAATAACACCCCAATAAGTTTTTCAACGTTAATCAATTACTTAATAAATGACCAAGTCGAGGTGATCTACCTCATATATACACACATATCATATATATACATATATATATATATATATATATATATATATATATATATATATATATATATATATATATATATATATATGTATATACATATATATACATACATTTATATATACAGTATATAATTTATATTTATTTATTTTGTCATTTTTGTTGACATGTTAAAGGTGTTTTAATGAATATACATGCATGTTTAACACATAGATTCCTATCTTTCATGAAGACAATAATATAAATTGGTGTATCACCTGATTCTGATGACTTGCATTGATTGGAATCAGACAGTAGTGCTGATAACGTCCACGTTTTCAAATGGAGGAGTAAAAAGTTAATCCTTTCTGTCTAATACCACATGAAAGTCGTTGGTTTATGGCATCTTATTTGTCCAGCTTCCATATTAGTTTTTATACACTTTACAAGAAATACATTGGCGGCAAACTCCGTAGCTTGCTAGCTTGTTTGCGCTGGCTTTCAGAGACTCTTATTTTGTTAGAGCAGGCGCGATGGAGCTGCACTTTTATTGTGAAGACAGGAACAGTGCGATCAATCTTTAGGCTTTTGAAGGGAAGTACGGTTTAAATAAAAAGTGTCTTTTTTCCTTTACACTTTTGATTGATTGATTGAAACTTTTATTAGTAGATTGCACAGTACAGTACATATTCCGTACAATTGACCACTAAATGGTAACACCCCAATAAGTATTTAAACTTTTTTAAGTCGGATTCGACGTGTGACGGTCACGTGACCGCCTGGCTCCGTTTGATTGGTCCAAAATACCAGTGACTCCATGTGGTTGGTGAAACGCAGGCATGCGTAAATCCTACTTTGAATGGGTGGCTGTCAAAATCAAAACAAACAAAGCGTGCATTAACGGATCGATTAAAAAAAGGTAGCGAGTAGCGAGCTGAATGTAGATAAATGGAGCGGAGTAAAAGTAGGGTTTCTTCTCTATAAATATACTCAAGTTAAAGTAAAAGTATGTTGAATAAACACTATTCTTAGAAGTTACTCAAGTAGATGTAACGGTGTAAATGTAGCGCGTTGATACCCACCTCTGGTTTTAAAGGTACATGTACAAGAAGCATTCACAAGCATAAAAATAAAACTACCTTTAACTAATAATTTGGAATAACAGCTTCAACATGCTTGCATTACCAGGACAACCATCTCCCATGAGCGGTTGGCTCAAACCGCAGGAAAATCAGACGGTGACGGTGCCGATAGCCTTTAGCCGCTTCCTCTAAAATAAGGAAAAGGACCAGGAGAACAGTAACAATGATTCTTCTCTTAAGGTTGTCATTATTCAACCTTGTGCAACTGAGCAGCACATACGTGATGTAAATGTATGGGCGGGGACAATAGACTTAACCAGGAAGGGTCCTATAGGCTAGATGGTCGAAATTTATATCACTCCAGCTTCTGCTTGAGTACTCCTGCAGGATCCACACTTTGTAGACCGCGTTGGCTGCATGGGTCCTTGGAAGAATGCAGCCCCCGAATCATCTAGTCTACCTCAATTGCAGTTGCTCCTTCTGGAGACACTGCTCCTTAGTGTTTTGAAAGAGAATTACAAGTCACAGAGGAAATGCGAGCCAGCGAGGTAATCCATAGCAGACCATAACTCAAACCAGTCTGCAAAATAGATAATACTGTATCTTTAATAGCTAACCTGGATATTTATAAGAACGTGCTGAAAAAAAAGTCACATGTTTTGATTTTTGAGAAATAAGGTCTTTAAATAAACTTGAGTTTAAATGTATGCATTTTTTGTACAAAAACGCAGTCATTCAAAAAATACAACATTTAATAAAAGAAAGTAATTGTGGATGGTAACAAAAGTGCACACATTAACGTGCTATCATTACATTATGTTAAAACAGGGATGCAAACCCTGGACCCTTTGCATGTGAGACTGGGACTCTACGGGTGCACCACGAGAGATGTGACGTTTTTGCAAGGCATTAAAGATTTATATTCTGACGTCTTATTAATCTGCATTTTCAATTGGTGTACTGTTGCGGCTGTTCTGTAGCTAATATATGTTGAGAGCCAACAAAAAATATAAGAAACATTACTTTTTTCTTTTTTTTAATAAAAAAAATAAAATAAAAATAATAATAGTAATAGTAAAAAAAAAACATAACATAGTCAGGGTAAATTGAATATTTAAGTGAAAGTACAAATATTGTATTTTGGCATTTCCTCAATGTCTGGGGTGTAAAACTCAAATACTGAGTGGGCCAAAATTCTAAACTGAACAAAGCCGCGGTTTTGCATTGAATATTGGACAAGCAAGGCTTATATAACTTTATAGTGACATGCAAAATCGAGTTTTGTTGGTAGCGGAGGTGTATTTTGTAGCGTCATTGAAGAGTTAGTGCTGCAAGGGGTTCTGGGTATTTGTTCTGTTGTGTTTATGTCGTGTTACGGTGCGGATGTTCTCCCGAAATGTGTTTGTCATTCTTGTTTGGTGTGGGTTCACAGTGTGGTGTAACAGTGTTAAAGTTGTTTATACGCCCACCCTCAGTGTGACTTGTATGGCTGTTGACCAAGTATGCCTTGCATGCACTTGTGTGAGTGTAGAAGCCGCATATATTAGGTGACTGGGCTGGCACGCTGTTTGTATGGAGGAAAAGCGGACGTGACGACAGGTTGTAGAGGATGCTAAAAGCAGTACTTTTAAGGCACGCCCCCAATATTGTAGTCGGGGTGGAAATTCCGGAGAATGGTTGCCCCGGTAGATTTTCGGGGGGGACACTGAAATTCGGGATTCTCCTGGAAAAATCGGGGGGGTTGGCAAGTATGAGAATTAGCGTTGAATGCGGTGATACAGCGGCACTGCCACTGTATAATACCGGCGGGCCAGCTCTAATGTTAATTTATTATTGCCTCAAGGGCCAAATGAAAATACACGGCGGGCCAAATTTGGCCCGCGGGCCAGAGTTTGACACCCATGCTCAATGTGAAGTGTTTTGATAAATCTGAAAAAGAGGAGAAAAGAAAGAGAAAAAAAACTGTATTGCTCAAAGATGTCACCTGGTGGTTGTTTGAGCACACTACAAATAGTCCTGGTTAATTTAAAATACCCCCACTCCTTAATCCTCCAGTCAAACGCAGTAATCTCGCTGTAATGACGCACATTTGGCATCTACTGTAGGCATTATTTTCATTGACCGGCCGGCCACGTGTGTTAAATACAGCAAAAATAAGTGCATGAAAAAAACGTATCACCATAATGTTGAATTAGTGGGAGACCTGGGCTTGTTTCTTTGCAATGCGATAGTCCCCGGCAGGTTGACTATCAGGTTGACCAGGGCTATTCAACTACATAACAAAGAGGGCCACAGTTTTAAGAGCCTAAGGGCTTAGGGACCGGACATCGAAAAGTGGGTGTTTCGGCAGAAATTGTCTCCACATGTTATATTTCTTTGAGTCTGTGTTTACTTATATGCAAAGAAATCGGTTTTCGAACTTTCAAATTATTCATAGTTCGTCCATCGCTACTCGTTTTCAGCGTGTGCAGCTCGTTAACAGTATGAAGAAACAGAAGTTATAGAACTTTTGTTAAAGATTGCTGTTCCTTTTTTTGCATTATTTTTCTTCTTTGATACTTCTTCCTTCATTTAGGTTTGTATGACTAAAAATATAAACATAACAAAAGTGTAAAGTCCACAATAAAGTACTGTAATTTTTCTTATGAAATGTATTCTTTCTTTCTATTTTGGGAGAAAAAATATGTAATGTACTCCATGGGATCGCAAATTATGTTAACTTAAATATTGTCAGATTATGCAAAAATATATTATCAAACATTCAAACCATTTTTAAAATCTAAACAAATACTAATGATAATGATTACAAAGCAAGTTATCCATCAACTTGTGCAATGTAAATGTAGTAATAGATTTCATGGTAAAATTGTGAAATTTACTGTTGTCTTTACAGCATTTTCTCTAAATGAAAAAACAGTACTTTTTTTACTGTGCCGTTTTGGCAGTTGTTGATTTGCGGTAAAAACAAAAAAACAAACTGGCAGCTCAGGTGCCAAAATTTAACTGTAAAATTCTATCCATCCATTTCCTACCGCTTATCCCTTTTTTTAGGGTCGCAGGGGGTCGCTGGAGCCTATCTCAGCTGCATTCGAGCGGAAGGCGGCGTACGCCCTGGACAAGTCGCCAACTCATCGCAGAAACTTTAAAATTGCATTTATTTTTTTTTACAGTAAAAAACAAATGTAAATTTTACAGTACAATTCTGGCAACTAATCTGCCTTTTTTTTACTGTAAAAACAGCAGTACTGTTTTTCCATAAACAGTAATAAACACTACATTTTGAGGAGAAATTAATACAACTTACCATATTTTTTTTTACATTTTAGTTTTGAAGAAAATCTACTTATAAAATGCATAAAAAAATTGTGTCATAATAGTATTCACTGTTAGAAGTGGCTCTCTGGGGCCGAACATAACTGCGATGTGGCCCTCAGTGAAAACAACTTTGACACTTGCTATTAAAAAAAATGCAAGCAGACACCAAAACAAATTAGTTAAATTATTTTTATATATATTGACACACACGTACAGTAGGATGGAGTATTTTCTCTCCGTCATCTGTCTTTGCTGTGTGATCCCCTCCTTTCTTATATCCATTTGTGCCACATTTGTGCCTAGCTGTGCCAGTTTGCACACGCGTTTCAAACGTGCTAAATATGGTAAATATTGCGTGTGCAGAATGATTATATTTGCAAATTCTCCTCCCCATATTGTGGCCGTTCTGATAATCAGCATATATTTTGAAACTACATAACGGCAGACACTCTAAATCAGTGGTCCCCAACCTTTTTGTTTTCGCGGACCGATCAACGCTTAATAATTTGTCCCGCGGCCCGGGGGGGGAAATCCTTTTTTTTTCTTTTTCTTCTTTGTCATGAAAAAGGGACGTTTTTGTCATGAAAAAGGGAGGTTTTTGTGGTTGGTGCACTAATTGTAAGTTTATATTGTTTTTTTATGTTGATTTATTAAAGAAATATATTTTTTTATTTTTTTTATTTATTTATTTATTTTTTTAAATAAAAATGAATAAAAAAATCTTCTGTGGCCCGGTACCAATCGGGCCACGGCCCGGTGGTTGGGGACCACTGCTCTAAATCATGGATGTCAAACGTACAAACAGGTTTTATTCGGCCCGCGGGATGCGTTTGCTAAGTATAAAAATGAACCAAGATTTTTGAATGAAAGAAACCGCTGTTTTAAATGTGTCCACTAGATGTCGCACTAGCAATTTTTTGTAGATGATGGTACATATGTAAAAAAAAATAATAAACCACATGATGTTAGTCAAGGCAAAATTAGCAAACTACATAAATGACATCCTGTTATTTGATTTTGGTAATTTTTTTTATCTTGATAGATTGAAAATTAACACCAATGAGTTGACTGATGAACATTATCACATAATGTATTCAGAAAGTATAAATAATGACAAATACAGATAGGAAACAAACAGGTTTTATCCGGCATGTAAGTGTAAAAAAAAAAAAAAAACTTTATGATTTGTACATTTTCAGAGTGTGCTTGTTCTGTTTTTAAACAATGAAAACAATCTGAAGTGGTCTTTATTTTTAAGTTATCGTGATGTTGATTTTACCAGTCCGGACCACTTAGGAGTAGATTTTCCTCCATGTGGCCCCCAATCTAAAATGAGTTTGACGCCCCTGCTGTAAATCAATTGCCTCTCACTAGTTTTCTCATTTAAGAGATGCAATCCTCGGCGCAGGAGCTTAGTGGATCAGTTTCTTATACACCTTTACTATACTTAAATATGGAAACGATAATGTACTCATAACAACATCTTTGGTAAGCTTTTCCCTGTTGTTTGACCATCAGGCACGTCCGGTGTCAGCTCGTCCCACTATGGCCGCCCTGCTGGAGAAGATGCCTCCCGACTACACTCTGGCAACCTGCCCAGAGAAGCCTTTAGATGACACCATCAAAGTAAGACCTGTGGTACAGCAGAAGCCTGAAGACATCACGTCCAAGATGCCTGCAGATTGGAGACAACAGCTGCTCAGGCACATAGAGGCCAAGCGCCTGGACAGGGTATGTAGAAAGGATGTGCGCACGAGGGAAGTCACACTCATATGCACACAGAGCATACACGACACATAGAAGCCCTCCATGTCTGTATCTATGTACGTTGTTTGTGTTATAGGGTTGACAAGATATTTGTCCGGCTGCATGTGTGTGTCCACTCCACACTCTCACTTCCTGTCAGCACAAAATACTGCACACTCACTACTGTGAACATGTGCGAAATAAATCGCATGTTGAGATATATGCCAACAATGCATACATTGTGAAAACTACATATATTTTATCATTTTGATTGCTTGATTTGATACCAGTTTATATTAAAAATACACTCACTAAGAATACTGAGTACTACAAAAAGTCACATAGGTAAGAACATTTAAAGTAAGCCTACGGGTTGTTTTAATCCATTATTTATCCAGTTGATTCCATGCCTCTTTACGATTCGACATTGTAGGCTAATAGTTGTTGTAGTAAATTAAATAGAAAGTTAGAAAATGGATGGATGGATGGTTTTGTGGCAATATCATCTGAGAGTAAATGAGTGATGCAGCTATGAGTCCAGTAGAGGGTGCCGTCGCATAGGTCACTTCACTCAATATTGTCCTGAAGGAAGAGGCTTAGACAAGACTTGTGTTATAACTGCAAATTTTTAAAGGGGACCTATGATGATTCACCTCCTTTTGGTCTAGTTTAGTGTCTCTTAACCATAGAGCGAATGCCGCCTTAGAGGGCTGCCAAAAAATATGTTTTTCAGCTGTGGTCTGTATGGGCCGCAGCAATACTCAGTTGTAATACACTTATCCACAACCTGTGTCAGTAATGACAATATCACACACACGGAAAAGGCCTGGAGTAGAGATGCGCGGCTAGGCAATTATTTCATCCACCCGCCATCCGCCCAAACCAACATTTAAACAGGACCGTACCCGCCTGCCAACCGCCCGCTGAAATACAGCAGTCGTTGGCTGCCTTTACCACTCACAGAGCTACTTAAACCTGTTTCACAGAGTAATGATGACAATTGAAACCACTAACGTTCCCACGACTATCCAATAGCATTCATCATGATTACAAGAATGTGGGCGTGCTGTGAAGCCATTGCCTTAGACACCTTCAACAACTTGTAAAAACCGATTGTTAGACCGGCAACATGTTGTGTGCAGCTTCCGCAATTACACGTTCAAGATTGAAAGGCATACTGGGTGATACAGAGTACACTGATGGTTGTGATATAAACAACTTTAACACTTACTAATATGCGCCACGCTGTGAAGCCACACAATACAAGATTGACAAACACATTTCGGGAGAACATCCTCACAGTAACACAACATAAACGCAACACAACAAATACCCATAATCCTTTGTATCCGTGAAACTTCCTGAATATATTTTACCCCCCGCACCCCCAACCCCGGTGGGGAGGGTTTGCTGCTAGCGGGGTGTATAAAATAGTCCGGAAGTGTCATGAATACAAAAGATTATGGGTGTTTGTTGTGTTGCGTTTATGTTGTGTTACTGTGAGGATGTTCTCCCGAAATGTGTTCGTCGTTCTTAATTGGTGTGGCTTCAAAGCGTGGCGCATATTACTAAGAGTGTTAAAATTGTTTATGTCACAACCATTAGTGTACTCTGTGTCACCCAGTATGCCTTGCAGTCGTGTGCGTGTTGCTGCGGAAGCCACACACAACATGATGCTGGACTGACAAGCAGATCGTACATGTTGTAGTAGGCGACAAAGCCAAAGGCTTCATAGCACACCTAAATACTTATTACCTGAGTGACTACCGGCCGTCATTCAGGAGAATAATAGTGTCTCTTATTGCCTTCTTCGCTTTATGACACAGGTTTTAAATGGCACTTTCAAGGGCAAAGGATACCAATCACAGAACCCATCCATCCATCCATTTTCTACCGCTTATTCCCTTTCGGGGTCGCAGGGGGCGCTGGCGCCTGAACCATGCATATAAAATATTTCCGGATGGTTCAACCGCCACCTTCCCGAATCTAATTAAGTTCTATTTTTTCGTCATGTCAACCGCCCGACCCGCGGTTTAGCCGCGGACTCCGCGGATGAGACCGCAAACCGCGTATCTCTAGTCTGGAGCTAAAGTCATAGAGGAGTTTCCCCCATCCATTTTTTACTGCTTGTCCCTTTCGGGGTAGCGGGGGTGCTGGAGCCTATCTCAGCTGCATTCGGGGGGAAGGCGGAGTACACCCTAGACAAGTCACCAACTTATCGCAGGGCCAACACAGATAGACAGACAACACTTCTTAAGCGCAAAAATTATGACTAAAGTGATGAAGCTTTATTTTCATATGCAAATAAAATGTATCGACAGTTTATTTTATTTACATTTAAGTTATTGTTATTATCATTTATTTACTATTTTAGTTAGAATCAATGTATTTTAGCAATGCGTAATTGTATGTAAATGTATTTTTGAAAAAAACATTCATTTCAGTTTTTAGTATATTTTATTTGTATTTATTTTTGTAATCAGCCATAGGTCAGCAAGGAGGAGGAGGCTTGCCAACACAGGATGTCCAATACTGACCACATAAATACTGTCGTCGATCTTTGACATCACAAATGGCCCTCAGTAAAAAGAAAAAAAAAAGACTGCAAAACCCTGCAAACTTTCGCATCCAAAACTCTGCAAGCTTATGCCCAAATGCAATTAGTTTTATTTTAAGGCTTGGCATTGTATACCGCAACATTTATAAGTCAAAAAAGAGGAATGGAGGAAAAATCATCATTAATGCTTTTTAAATACAGTACAGTATTTTGTATGCCTATAATTGTTTCTTAAGATTAAGGGTTTAGAGCAGGGGTCTAAAACTCATTTTACCTGGGGATCGCTGTATGAGTGAGGCTATAGGCCAGGGTGTCCGAACTTTTTCCACAAAGGACCCCACACTGACATGTCATAGCATCCGGGGGCCGTTTTGATATTTCATTTTGTAAAAAAAAAAAAAAAGGAAAAAGAAGAATCTAAAAAGGACATAAATGTGCAACAAAACAATGCGTCTGCTTTGTATTAATTATTAGTATTAAAATTAGCTACCATATTTGCCTATTGTGCTTACATTTTTACTGTTGTTTTTTTGTCTGATTTTATTTTGACAATATGCCACAGGCAAAAAAAACTTGAACTGCAGGTCGCAAATGGACACCCACACTTTGGACACCCCTGCTATAAGCCATGCTAAGTATTCACTTCAGAATCATGTTTCAACCATATGACTGAATGTATTAACTACTTTTACCATCAGCTATACCATAAATTGATTAACGTGGACCCCGAGTTAAATAAGTTGAAAAACTTATTCGGGTGTTACCATTTAGTGGTCAATTGTACGGAATATGTACTGAACTGTGCAATCTACTAATAAAAGTTTCAATTAATCAATCAATCAATGTAGTAACCCTGACCTATGGTTGGCTTTAAGTCATTATAAAATCAATGTAACATCCATCCATCTTCTTCCGCTTATCCGAGGTCGGGTCGCGGGGGCAACAGCCTAAGCAGGGAAACCCAGACTTCCCTTTCCCCAGCCACTTCGTCTAGCTCTTCCCGGGGGATCCCGAGGCGTTCCCAGGCCAGCCGAGAGACATAGTCTTCCCCACGTGTCCTGGGTCTTCCCCGTGGCCTCCTACCGGTTGGACGCCTCCCTAGGGAGGCGTTCGGGTGGCATCCTGACCAGATGCCCGAACCACCTCATCTGGCTCCTCTCGATGTGGAGGAGCAGCGGCTTTACTTTGAGCTCCTCCCGGATGGCAGAGCTTCTCACCCTATCTCTAAGGGAGAGCCCCGCCACACGGCGGAGGAAACTCATTTCGGCCGCTTGTACCCGTGATCTTATCCTTTCGGTCATGACCCAAAGCTCATGACCATAGGTGAGGATGGGAACGTAGATCGACCGGTAAATTGAGAGCTTTGCCTTCCGGCTCAGCTCCTTCTTCACCACAACGGATCGGTACAACGTCCGCATTACTGAAGACGTTGCACTGATCCGCCTGTCGATCTCACGATCCACTCTTCCTCCACTCGTGAACAAGACTCCTAGGTACTTGAACTCCTCCACTTGGGGCAGGGGCTCCTCCCCAACCCGGAGATGGCACTCCACCCTTTTCCGGGCGAGAACCATGGACTCGGACTTGGAGGTGCTGATTCTCATTCCGGTCGCTTCACACTCGGCTGCAAACCGATCCAGTGAGAGCTGAAGATCCCGGTCAGATGAAGCCATCAGGACCACATCATCTGCAAAAAGCAGAGACCTAATCCTGCGGTCACCAAACCGGAACCCCTCAACGCCTTGACTGCGCCTAGAAATTCTGTCCATAAAAGTTATGAACAGAATCGGTGACAAAGGACAGCCTTGGCGGAGTCCAACCCTCACTGGAAATGTGTTCGACTTACTGCCGGCAATGCGGACCAAGCTCTGGCACTGATCGTACAGGGAGCGGACCGCCACAATAACACAGTCCGATACCCCGTATTCTCTGAGCACTCCCCACAGGACTTCCCGAGGGACACGGTCGAATGCCTTCTCCAGGTCCACAAAGCACATGTAGACTGGTTGGGCAAACTCCCATGCACCCTCAAGAACCCTGCCGAGAGTATAGAGCTGGTCCACAGTTCCACGACCAGGACGAAAACCACACTGTTCCTCCTGAATCCGAGGTTCGACTATCCGGCGTAGCCTCCTCTCCAGTACACCTGAATAAACCTTACCGGGAAGGCTGAGGAGTGTGATCCCACGATAGTTGGAACACACCCTCCGGTCTGCCAATCCAGAGGTTCCGCCCCCGATGTCCACGCGATGCTGCAGAGTCTTGTCAACCAAGACAGCCCCACAGCATCCAGAGCCTTAAGGAACTCCGGGCGGATCTCGTCCACCCCCGGGGCCTTGCCACCGAGGAGCTTTTTAACTTCCTCAGCGACCTCAGCCCCAGAAATAGGAGAGTCCACCACAGATTCCCCAGGCACTGATTCCTCATAGGAAGACGTGTTGGTGGGTTTGAGGAGGTCTTCGAAGTATTCCTTCCACCTATCCACAACATCCGCAGTTGAGGTCAGCAGAACACCATCCGCACCATACACGGTGTTGATAGTGCACTGCATCCCCTTCCTGAGGCGGCGGACGGTGGTCCAGAATCGCTTCGAAGCCGTCCGGAAGTCGTTTTCCATGGCTTCCCCGAACTCCTCCCATGTCCGAGTTTTTGCCTCAGCGACCGCTGAAGCCGCACACCGCTTGGCCTGTTGGTACCTGTCCACTGCCTCCGGAGTCCTATGAGCCAAAAGGACCCGATAGGACTCCTTCTTCAGCTTGACGGCATCCCTCAACGCTGGTGTCCACCAAGGGGTTTTAGGATTGCCGCCCCGACAGGCACCCACTACCTTGCGGCCACAGCTCCGATCAGCCGCTTCGACAATAGAGGTGCGGAACATGGTCCACTCGGACGGACTCAATGTCCAGCACCTCCCTCGTGACATGTTCGAAGTTCTTCCGGAAGTGGGAATTGAAACTTTCTCTGACAGGAGACTCTGCCAGTCGTTCCCAGCAGATCCTCACAATGCGTTTGGGTCTGCCAGGCCGGTCCGGCATCCCCCCCACCATCGCAGCCAACTCACCACCAGGTGGTGAGTTTCTACTGATCAATGTAACTTTTAATGTAAAAATATATATATATTTCGAGACTGTTAAGATACCGAGGAAGCACTTCAGCTTGCCTAACCTAACCTACTTGACCTACTCAGTGGCCTAGTGGTTAGAGTGTCCGCCCTGAGATCGGTAGGTTGTGAGTTCAAACCCCGGCCAAGTCATACCAAAGACTATAAAAAAATGGGACCCACTGCCTCCCTGCTTGGCACTCAGCATCAAGGCTTGGAATTGCGGGTTAAATATCCATAAAAGATTCCCGGGCGTGGCACAGCTGCTGCCCACTGTTCCCCTCACTTCCCAGGGGGTGATCAAGGGGATGGGTCAATGCAGAAGACACATTTCACCACACTTAGTGTGTGTGTGTGTGACAATCATTGGTACTTTAACTTAAAGGAAATTGTTTTGTTTTTTTCAAGTAGGATTCAAGATTGACATAATATATTTGACTTTTAGTCACCCAGGGTGCCTGGGATGTCATTACATCCATTTCAGAAATTAGGCAGAGTGTCACAAAATTTGGGCCTCAGGGGTGTGGTTTGAGACCCCTGGGGTATCAAAAATAGGCATTTTTAGGGCTTTTTAATGGCCACTTAAGTGTTGTTTCACAGCTTGCTAAAGATTTTGTAAAGTATTGCTGGCAAATAGCGGGGATTTATTTAAAATACAATTGCTTTGTTAAAGATAATTTTGACATGAAGGCTCCCTTTTGTTAGTGTGAAAAAGTAAACACTTGTGCTTGTCAGTAGGCTTAGAGATATAACAGCGTGGAAGATGTTTGACAGTTACATGACCATTCCAAATAGTGAGCCAACATTAACTATTGAAGTGATTATATAAATAATTTCCAACTTCTTGATGATATATGAATATTGTAATTTGTGTTCATCAGTAAGTTTCCCTTGATTTTTAGGAGGTTGCTCCAATAATTAGTTGTACCTTTTCTATTTATGCCCCAAATTTTCTTTTTCTGTGGCTTACCTGTTCTTCGTTTGTATCTATGTCTAAAATTGTATAAAAAAAAAAGTGGACAGCTTAAAGTTTCAGTCAGAGTTTATTATTCTATCCAACTAATTTATCATTCTTTTATGCAGTACAAGGGAGATGATTTGATGAGATAATCCTGACTTCAGAATTGCAAGATAACAACATCTACCTTAAGCAGCAAATTACATTGTCCACCAATCGTTGCATGTATGACACAATATTCACTGTTTGTATCACTGAACCCAGGCTAACATTTTTCTGTGCTTTCAGCAACTGCACTATCTCTGTGTTTCTTATCAGTGTTGTTGATGTTTGTACAGCTCAGTGTGTCCTCACCATGCTCTAATCTGCTCCCCCCCATCTTTCTCCATTCACCCATGTTACGTGATGTTGTCTTCTCCAATCAGAGTGGTGTCCTAAAGCACAATACTCTCACGCTGGGCATGCTCTGTCAGGGCGGGGGTCACGGCCAGGGGCGCAGCGGCACTTTGAACTTTAACGTTTACAATAACACTAAGCATGAGCCCCCTGCTGGCCGCTGGCTGCCACTACCATCTCCTCCATCTGCTATTGCTGTGAGTATATCAATCAAAAGAGTACGCCCTTGGTACTTTACTGTATGAATGCGTATAGATAATAAAGAACTGTTGCACTGTTAATGACTAAAGTTAAATAATGGTCAGCCAATTCAAAATCACATTTATTTCAGCTAGCCTTTAGGTCAGGGGTGTCAAACTCATTTTAGCTAAGGGGCCGCATGGAGGAAAATCTGTGCACACGCGGGCTGAACTACTAGAATCATGGCATTAAAACTAAAACATAAAGACAACTTCAGATCGTTATCTTTGTCTTACTTAGGCCAAAAATAGAACAAACACATTCTGAAAATATTACAATAAAAATATTTACAAAAAATACTGGTAGCGGTAAAGTTTAGATCCATGAAAGAAACAAAGAAAGTGAGGAATGTTTGTAACTGAATATAAATGTACATATGCATAAAAATGTGTTTTCTTTTGTATTATTTTTTTGAACGAATCAAGTAATGTTTACAACAACCTTTTCCAAAACACAATATAGAATGTGAGATACAACAGGGTAATGCAAACTTTATCATTTGTTTTCAAAACGCTTACAAAAAAGTGGGACCCCCAAAATTTACTGTGGGACACCATTTCATGACTGATGGACTGATTACAACAGGGTAATGCAAACCTTTATCATTTGTGTTCAAAACGCTTACAAAAAAGTGGGACCCCCAAAATTTACTGTGGGACACCATTTTATGACTGATGGAGTATTGGTGCATGCAAAACAGCAGCAGGCGGGTGTGGCCTGGGGGCCGGTTCTAATACTAATAAATTATCACCCATAGATAATTAATTTGCAGGCCGGATGTAGCCTGCGGGCCTTGACTTTGACATCCGTGCTTTAGGTCAATGTTTATGGTGGCAACAACTAAGTTATCTCATACACATCTTAGCATTATGTAAACTTACAAACCCACAATAGTCACAGGCATCGGTTTTCTATGTCAATGTCAACCATTTTTGTGGATCTTTATTTCTAACTTTAAGCGTGACGTACTTTTACACTCTTATTGCAAAATCAGATAATAGTGACTAGTCAGTCAGTATTAAGTAGCTAAGGATTATTAAACAAACACAATCGGGACAATTGTAATAACTGGTTAAAATGTGACTGCGGGGTATACTGTACTGATGACAAATACTTCTTGGGTGCGATCCTCTTGTCCATACAAAAATATTTTAAAATATATTTAGTACACACTTTAGTGCAATTAGGTTAGCGTTCACTTTTATTTTTTGTCCACGTTTATTTTTTGTCAGCGGACTAAATGTAAGCATAATGTACATATGCATAAATCTGCGCTTCAATACGGCGTCGAAGGTCGATATCCAAATCGTGGCGCAACTGTACTCACATGAAAGATTTTTTCAAAAGGGATGTACGCTCATGGACACAATTACATTTTTGGATTTCTTGTTACACACATGCAGGAGTTGCGTGAATTCCAGGAGGTTGCTTGTCTTGCTAGAACAACTCGAATTTGCAAGCAAATTCAAAAACAGTTTGAAGCCACTTCTGAGATGCTAATCCTCATCACCATGGCAGCCACTAAACTGAGTTTCTTCCATAAATCATTATCACTGGAGTACTAAAGGAAACGATTAAGCATGCTACACACACTAAAGGAATGGATTAAGCTTGTTACACTCGCACATACACAGGACTACACAAGAAGCTAAAAGCTAAAGCTTCAATGTAAAGTAGGTGTGATCGATCTGGATGTCAATACTACCGATACCAAATATAGTATCGGAATACAGTATAAACAATACTAAAATGATTACATTAAAAAAAAAATCTTGTTCTTATTATTACAAAATAATTTTTGGGTGTTTTTGTTAGTGTTTACAAACACAGGGAATAAGTATTGGGATACAGCAAGGCTTTAGGGCATAATCCACATGATTTAAATAGAAGCCAATAGTAGTTTTTGCTTTTGTTTAGGCATTGTGCTCTAGCCACATTATTCTGTTAAAAAAAACTTGTATATAGCATTCAAAAACTACACATGGATTACATCATCTGATTTACAACAACAATAGGACATTCTAAATTTAATAAGATAAGCTTTGAAAAAATATGTTACTGTGTTTACTTTGGTTACTTGCGATTAAAAAAAAAACTTAACTCTCTATAATCTATAGTCAAAGTATCGCATTGGAACTAGAAAATGGATCGGATCTGAGGCCAAAAAATCAGATCGGAATCGGTGGCTAAAAATGTTGACCGTTACATCCCTAGCCATGTATGTTACGTCTACGTTGCGTGACAAAGCTCACACATGACATAAAACAACATTATACATGCTTTAAGGGCCTTTGTTTGGTAATGGTGGACTTCTACTAGCAGAGATGTAACAAAAGGGATGTATATTACATGACAATTTTACAAATAGCTAAAGACGTGTAATGAGCAACACAACCCTTATGTTAAAAAAAATACTGTATTTTCACTTCTGGGTTTACAGTGAACTGTTATTTTTTTGGGTCATTTCTTTCTGTTGGGTTTGCTGACTTTCGGCTGGTTATGATTGCATTTGGTGACATCATAACCGCTGTATCGATGCGGTGGTATAGTTGGTATTCACACTTGCACTGAAGTGAGGCTTCAGAGTGATTGGATTACAGTAATACACAGGCAAAATCAAGGGAATGCGGTTACGTACAGTATGTATAGTATATCTCACAAAAGTGAGTACACTCCTACATATTAGAAACCATTTATTTGTATATTGTCATAGAACAATAAGAAATTACTAAGTGTAGTCAGTGTAGCTTGGATAGTCGTATAGATTGAAATTCCTCAATACAATGTTATTATTGTCTCACCTTCACCTGTCTTAACCAGATGTGATTGAAGTTGTTATCATGTTGGGATACTGCAATGTGGCCCAGTATCCGCAACGACGATGCTTCAAAATATCACAGTCCATGCCGAAATTAACGTTTTCCTTAAAGAACCGCAGTTATTCAGTGCCAGTGTTCTGTTGAATTTCGCTGCTTCCTCAAAAAAGCTACTAGTAGGGTAAAACGGTGATTAAAATGAAAATGTGAGCAATACCATTGTTTTTGTCAATGTGAACTTCCTCTGGCTGTATTTGTCTGCATGCTTACTGTCCGTTAATATACTGCACAATGTGAACTTCCTCACACTGTATTTGTCTACATCAGTGGTCTCCAACCACCGGGCAGCACAAGAAATAAAAAAAAAAATAAAAACAACATTTTTTTTTTTTTTCAAATTATTAAATCAGCATAAAAAACCCATTATATACATTATATATCAATATAGATCAATAAAGTCTGCAGGGATACAGTCCGTAAGCACACATGATTGTATTTCTTTATGAAAAAAAAAAAAAAAACACACCCCGGTCCGTGGGACAAATTTTCAAGCTACAGCTACAAAAAGGTTGGGGACCACTGGTCTACATGCTTGCTGGTCAGAAGATACATCATTTAAAATCACTTCTTACTTGTCAACGAGGTAACCGCTTTCAATAAGTATTTTTCTCTCGGCAAAAATGTTTAATATTGTGTATGTGCGCATGCTCAGTAGCGTTGTATAGCAGACATTGACAGAACACAGGCAGCGCTCACACAGTCCCTGCTCGGCCTAGACCATGTTGGGAAAGACACCATTTTCTTGGTATTCACCTGCGTTGCCAACTCAACAGCGACAGTACTGTCTTTGTGGCAAGGGATTTCTGTAGAAGCAAAACACGGACTACTCTTAAAGCATATCCAAGTTTCATTTTTATACTGTTGTCTCTTTAGACTATATGATTGGTGAAATGTGAGGCGTGTACGCACTTCTTTGTTTGTCTTGAATTCAATCTTACCAAGCGTTATGTCCCTTATCCTGTCTTCTAGACCCCCTCTCAACAAGCTGCCATGCTGGATAATGACCAAGAGGGTGTGTCAGGGAGCAATCAGTGGGTTCCGTACTCACTTGGCAGGAGGGACGTCCCACCCGACAACCTCATGAAGAAGGTAAAAGCTGCATGGAAGGGAGAGAATAAAAACATGTGAGCACATATTTTGACCAAACTAGCAATCATATTTCCACAGGCCAGTCACTCCCACAACCCTTCTCATCAGTCACACAATACCATGATCGTCACTTCTTCGTCCTCTACCTCGGCCATGACACCTCATCGCATGGTTGGCCAACAGGGTTATGATGGCGGGATGATGAACAAGGGGAGCCAATACCAGCCAGGAATGCCATTATCGGTCGTTCCATCTGGAGGGCAGTACCAAGGCAACATGTCTCAAGGTATTGGTCATTTAGACATAGACTTAGAATTAAACAAACGTTAACGATCCACAAGGGAAACTGTTCCACACACATTAAATGGAAACAGGAATTTGGTCCAGTTTGGATTTTTCAGTGTAGACCAAGCAGCATTGAAAAGCTGTGAAAGCCTTCACGATGTAAACACGCATTTTTGTGGACTGGTCCAGATGATGCTCTTCTGCGCAAGTGTGATTGTAAACATTTGCTAGCTAATAATGACATTAAACATTTTTTTTTTTTTTGCAGAATGAACACTACATGACTTGTAGTACAGTGGGTACTGAATGTATTCAGACCCCTTTTAAATTGTTCATTGTTTGTTTCATAGCAGCCATTTGGTAAAATAAAAAATAAAAAATGTGCCATTAATGTACACTAAGTACTCCATATTGACAGAAAAAAACCAAAATGTCTAATTTTGGGCAAATGTATTAAAAAAGATTTAAAAAATTCCACATACAAACCCCGTTTCCATATGAGTTGGGAAATTGTGTTAGATGTAAATATAAATGGAATACAATGATTTGCAAATCCTTTTTAACCCATATTCAATTGAATGCACTACAAAGACAAGATATTTGATGTTCAATCTCATATACTTTATTTTTTTATTTTTTTGCAAATAATAATTAACTTTAAATTTCATGGCTGCAACACGTGCCAAAGTAGTTGGGAAAGGGCATGTTCACCACAGTGTTACATCATATTTTCTTTTAACAACACTCAATAAACGTTTGGGAACTGAGGAAACTAATTATTGAAGCTTTGGAAGCGGAATTATTTACCATTCTTGCTTGATGTACAGCTTAAGTTGTTCAACTTAGGCTGTACATAATGCGCCACACATTTTCGATGGGAAACATGTCAGGACTGCAGGCGGGCCAGGAAAGTACCCGCACTCTTTTACTACGAAGCCACGCTGTTGTAACATGTGGCTTGGCATTGTTTTGCTGAAATAAGCAGGAGCGTTCATTATAACGTTGCTTGGATGACAACATTCAGCATTAATGGTGCCTTCACAGATGTGTAAGTTACCCATGCCTTGGGCACTAAAACACCCCCATACCATCACAGATGCTGGCTTTTGAACTTTGCACCGATAACAATCCGGATGGTTATTTTCCTCTTTGTTCCGGAAGACACCACATCCACAGTTTCCAAATATAATTTGAAATGTGGACTCGTCAGACCACGGAACACTTTTCCAATTTGCATCAGTCCATCTTAGATAAGCTCGGGCCCAGCGAAGCGGGCGGTGTTCCTGGGTGTTGTTGATAAATGGCTTTCGCTTTGCATAGTAGAGTTGACTTGCACTTACAGATGTAGCGACCAACTGTAGTTACTGACAGTGGTTTTCTGAAGTGTTCCTGAGCCCATGTGGCGATATCCTTTACACACCGATGTTGGTTTTTGATCCAGTACCGCCTGAGGGATCAAAGGTCCGTAATATCATCGCTTACATGCAATGATTTCCCCAGATTCTCTGAACCTTCTGATGATTTTACGGACCGTAGATGGTACAATCCCTAAATTCCTTGCAATAGCTCGTTGAGAAATGTTGTTCTAAAACTGTTCGACAATTTGCTTACAAATTCGAGACCCTTGCCCCATCCTTGTTTGTGAATTACTTAGCATTTCATGGAAGCTGCTCTTATGCCCAATCATGGCACCCACCTGTTCCCACTTAGCCTGCACACCTGTGGGATGTTCCAAATAAGTGTTTGATGAGAATTCCTCAACTTTATCAGTATTTATTGCCACCTTTCCCAACTTCTTTGTCACGTGTTGCTGGCATCAAACTCTAAAGTTAATGATTATTTGCAAAAAAAATGTTTATCAGTTTGAACATCAAATATGTTGTATTTGTAGCGTATTCAACTGAATTTGGGTTGAAAATGATTTGCAAATCATTGTATTCTGTTTATATTTACATCTAACACAATTTCCCAAATAATATGGAAACAGGGTTTGTACACATTTTGCTAAATCCTTGGTTCATGCATCTTTGGCAACAATTACAGCCTCAAGTCTTTTTTAACACAATGCCACAAGCTTTGCCACCTATATTTTCCCAGTTTTGCCCATTCCTTTTTTTTTAGGAACGAAAGAAAGTAAGTGTGAAAGACAGTGCTGAGAAGAAGAAGTGGCTAATATTTATCGATTTAACTAAAA
Source organism: Nerophis ophidion (assembly GCF_033978795.1). Lineage (NCBI taxonomy): Eukaryota > Metazoa > Chordata > Actinopteri > Syngnathiformes > Syngnathidae > Nerophis > Nerophis ophidion. The sequence goes on along the minus strand of NC_084632.1, from coordinate 26,522,981 downwards.
AAATTGTGACCGGGTGTGTCGCCGACTTGGTTAAGCAGTTCAAGCATAGCACTGCTCATCTGCATTGTTCTCAAGCAAAAGGAGTAAATAACACCAGCGAACGGTGTCAAAATAATATCTAAATGGCAGATATGTATCCATGAAAATATGAAAAAGCTGCTGATTGTGTGATTGGCAGAGAAGCAACTGGAAGGAAATACTGTAGAAGTCCACTCTTCAACATTGTTATCACATTACTTTATAAAACTCCTGTAGTTGTCAATCAATCAAGTTGTAGTACTATTGAACTCTTTTTTTATTCAATATTATCTAAAAGTTTGTTTTTCTTCATAAAAATTATGTTACTTGTTAAAATTGCCAGTCACTGATTAAACAGATTTCAAATTCAAGTTTTTTGTGGTTTGCGCTGTGTCACAGAAAAAATGACACTCGTATAGCCTACCGGACTACCGCGTTATATATCGCTCTAAATACGCAGACGCCGCATTAAGCGCCACATCATACGTCGCCATCACTGCCATATTAGATGAATTGATTTACATGGGGGCTTCACGGTGGGAGAGGGGTTAGTGCGTCTGCCTCACAACACGAAGGTCCTGAGTAGTCAGGGTTTGCATGTCCTCCCCGTGAATACGTGGGTTCTCTCCGGGTACTCCCGCTTCCTCCCACTTCCAAAGACATGCACCTGGGATAGTTTGATTGGCAACACTAAATGGGCCCTAGTGTGTGAATGTGAGTGTGAATGTTGTCTGTCTATCTGTGTTGGCCCTGCGATGAGGTGGCGACTTGTCCAGGGTGTACACCGCCTTCCGCCAAATTGTAGCTGAGATAGGCACCAGCGCCCCCTGCAACCCCAAAAGGGAATAAGCAGTAGAAAATGGATGGATGGATGGATGATATACGTGGACCCCGACTTAAACAAGTTGAAAAACTTATTCGGGTGTTACCATTTAGTGGTCAATTGTACGGAATATATACTGAACTGTGCAATCTACTAATAAAAGTTTCTATCAATCAATCAATGGCAAGAACGAATAGAGAAGGTACTGCATGGAATTGTACAAACCGGTTTAGAATCCAAACCAGATATCATCTGATTACTTTTAACTAGGGCTTAACGCGATGACGCTTTATCGATAAGTTCCTTTAACAGCCATAATTTCTTTAACAAGCGATAAACCCGCATGCTTCCTGACTCCTTTTTGACCCTTTGCCCGCTCCTTAGCATCGGAATATGTAATGGTGTCCAGTTACTGTTGAGCCACAAGATTGAAAATAGCTTCCAGAAATGTACAAAAACGGGGGACTTTATGGAAATCTCAGGTCCAAAGTAAAGTGAAATGAATTATATTTATATAGCGCTTTTTTTCCTCAAGTGACTCAAAGCGCTTTACATAGTGAAACCCAATATCTAAGTTACAATTAAACCAGTGGGGGTGTCACTGGGAGCAGGTGGCTAAAGTGTCTTGCCCAGGGACACAACGGCATTGACTAGGATGGCGGAAGTGGGGATCGAACCTGCAACCCTCAAGTTGCTGGCACGGCCGCTCTACCAACCGAGCTATACCACCCCAAAGCCATGGCAAGTCTTTCTCCAGACCAGACAATACAATTTTATCCTGCTGGCACCTGTGACGCTTTGCTGGTTTTATTCTCTTGTGGATGCTGTTTGAGATGGGACACAGCGTGAAGGTAAGAATAATGATTTATTAATATACTAAAGAACAAACCAAGAACAAAAACACTTGCACGAAGGCACTAACAAACAAAACCAACAGAACAAGCATGAGCTAGAAGAAACAAAAGACGCTAGCATGTGAGCAAGGGAAACGAACAAACAAAATAGCATGGAAGCTAATCGTGTCAAAGGGTATTTACCACAATGCGGGATAGCGATGTCACCTGTTGCGTGGAAAGCAAACTACACTGCACCGAAAGACAAACAAAGGCAGGCTTAAATAGGGACAGTATATTAGGAAGCAGGTGCGCGACGACACACAAGAGACAGGTGATACTAAATGCGTAATTAGGCAACAGAAACAAAACAGGAAGTGCCACCAGGAACTAAGGATGTCAAATACTAAACAGGGTGATAACACAACAGAACAAAACCAGAACATGCCATGATCCAAATAGTGAATCATGACATAAGCCCCCCCTCAATTGACAGATCCCAGATGTCCCAAAAATTACACAGAGATCCCCCCCCACAACAAGACAGTCCAAAAGTGAAGGGAGGGCAGAGGGAGGACATGGTGGAGGGTTGCCAGGTCCTGTGTCCCCAAATCCACCATGGACACGTCAGGTGGCGGCGGCAGATGGAATGCCGCTGCCGCAAAAGTCTTGGCGGGCGACCTGAAGGTGGATGCGCCCGGTGAGAAGAACTGCCAGGGCAAGGCCACATTCGTGGCCGACATGAAGGTGGATGCGCCCAGCGAGGAGGACAGCCAGAGCAAGGCCACATCCGTGGAGCTGGAGATGAAGCTGGCGGTAGAGCAGCAGACAAAGCCGGTGCGGGTGTTGCAGCCGAAGCAGGCCAAAGTGCAGCAGACGAAGCCAGCGCTGACGTAGGAGATGAAGCCGGTGCTGTAGGAGCAGACAACGGAGCGCCAGCCGGGGTGCAGGCACTGGTGCCAGCCGGGGTGCAGGCACTGGTGCCAGCCGGGGTGCAGGCACTGGTGCTGACTCCAGCCGAGGAGCAGGTACTGGAGTGGAATCCAGCATTGTATCTTGTGCTGGAGTGTGATCCAGCACAGAGTCCGGTGCTGGAGTGGGACCCAGCAAAAAGTCAGGTACTGGAGTGTGATCTAGCACAGAGTCCGGTGCTGGAGTGGAATCCAGCAAAAATTCAGGTGCTGGAGTGGGATCCAGACCTGGACTTGGACTATGACTGGGACTCGGACTAAGACTTAGACTAAGACTTGGATTAAGACTGTGACTAGGACTAAGACTGTGACTAGGACTAAGACTATGACTCAGCCTCGGAGTCAGACTATTAGTCGGACTAGGACTAGGACTTGGATTGTGACTACGACTATGACTATGATTGGGACTGTGACTAGGGCTAGGACCAGGACTCGGACCATGACTATGACTAGGACTGTGACTATGGCTAGGACTAAGGCTAGGACTAAGGCTAGGACTTGGGCTAGGACTTGTGCTAGGCCTTGGACTCGGCCTCGGACACGGACTCGGCCTCGGACTCGGACCACGAGTCAGACCACGAATCGGACTAAGACTAGGGCTTGGACATGGGCTAAGGCTAGGGCTTGGAATAGGGCTAGGGCATGTAGCAAAATGTCCCAGCCTCCACCACTTGGGCTATCTTCCCCGTAAGCACATCAAAGTCTTCGATCTCCGATGCGAGAGAACGTCTCTTTGCTCGCAGTGTACTGTGACGTTTGGTGGGCATCGTGGTGTGGATTGCGTTCTCTCGTTGATGCAGTCGGAATGGAAAACAGCATGAGGGTAAGAATGATGATTTATTAATATACTAAAAAACAAATTAAGAACACAAACACTTGCACGAAGGCACTAACAAACAAAACCAACAGAACTAGCATGAGCTAGAAGAAACAAAAGACGCTAGCATGTGAGCTAGGGAAACGAACAAACAAAATAGCATGGAAGCTAATCGAGTACAAAGGGTATTTACCACAATGCGGGATAGCGATGTCACCTGTTGCATGGAAAGCAAACTACACTGCGAGACCGAAAGACAGACGAAGGCAGGCTTGAATAGGGACAGAAAATTGGGAGGCAGGTGCGCGACGACAAACAAGAGACAGGTGATACTAAATGCGTAACTAGGCAACAGAAACAAAACAGGAAGTCCCACCAGGAACTAAGGACGTCAAATACTAAACAGGGTGATAACACAACAGAACAAAACCAGAACATGCCATGATCCAATTAGTGGATCATGAGAGCATTTTGGTACTTGTAGAGGAGGAGCTCCATGTCCGTGTTTACATTACAGTTGAGTACATTAATAACATAAAATGTAGATTGCTACACAAACTGCTTTAGTAAGATGGAATAAAATCTCAGCAGATAAAAAGACAGTAGAGAGGAAGTCTAACCACCAAAACAATGAAAAATTGTCTTACATTACGATTATGTGTTGTCAAAGATGTTCTGTTCTGTGATATTTCTACCTATATAAATATTTTGAAATAAAGTGTATTGTAATAGCGGCAGCGATATGAAGGAGGTAGACTGTCTTTGAAGAAGTCTGCCTTTTGTTTATCTTCACAAATAGCACTGTTGAACTAAATAGGCAGAAGCGCGACACACACAAACATATTCGAACAACTGCTCTTCTCTTTCTTAGCGCCCAGACAAGGTGTAATACTGCAGGCAAGCCTGCCACTGCCCTCTGCAGCCCACATCCTGTAATTACAGTTCAAAACACAATATTCCCACCATTACAGTTTATTTTTTACACCCTGTTCTGATTTATAGTTTACAATTACAAAATGTTTAGCTGGCTGAATATTAAATGTAATTTATAAATAATAAAGGTTAAAACATTGTCATGCAGGGATAACAATACCATTAACCTGTACAACATGTCATGTACAGAATATCAGAAGCATTTATTCAGGTAGAAATATCACATTTTACATTAGCTAACATCTTTGACAATCAAATCATGATCGTAACAATCCACATTTTAATTTTCATTAATGCGTGAAACTGGTATGTAAACATGGAAGTGTAGCTCATCCACTCGTAATGCTAGTGCTCCTACAGCAGAAATACACATTCTATAGTCCTACGAAACCTGTCATGACATCAAAGCAGTGCCTGTAATTTTTTTATTCTCTTTAAAAGCATGTTTGTCATTTTTGTGTTGAGCTGTTTAAAAAAAAAAACATAATATTTAAAAACATTAAATTAAAGCAAATTAATTTTCCAGTCATGGTTATATAAACTTGAAAATTATCTGTCTAAGGTACACTTGTTAATAATGAAAAATTACATTATCTGCCATCATTTTCGATTAATTTTGAGTTAACGATGAACAAAGTGTGATTAATTAGGATTAAATATTTTAATCGTTTTACAGACCTACTTTTAACATGAAATACTAAAAATATGATTAATTGTTTTTGGCCAATTTATCATAATTTTCCAAACTAAATTTGTGGCCAATACTATGAGGTCCTGCACATTACATTGTGGAATATTGTGGTGAAACCGTCCTCCAAAAAACAAAGAAATATTATTCATGAAGTTTGGTCCTTGCAATACAGAACAGATGTATTTTGTTTCTTAAAAATGTTTTTTCTTTAATTATTGGTTGCATGAAATACAACATACAGCAAGATTTAGAATGTTTATTGTTGGGAAGGTCTTTGCTGTTTAATGGTCTTTGACAGGAGACTCATTGTGCCACATGCTAAAAAAGCTTGACTTACATTGTATCGGTTTTTACATGCAATGTTAAAGGCCTACTGAAATGAGATTTTCCTATTTAGACGGGGATAGCAGGTCCATTCTATGTGTCATACTTGATCATTACGCGATATTGCCATATTTTTGTTGGAAGGATTTAGTAGAGAACATCCACGATAAAATACACAACTTTCGGTGCTAAAAGAAAAGCCCTGCCTCTACCATAATTCGCAGACGATGACGTCACATGTTGATGGCTCCTCACATATTTACATTGATTTTAATGGGAGCCTCCAACAAAAACAGCTATTCGGACCGAGAAAACGACAATTTCCCTATTAATTTGAGCGAGGATTCGTGTTTGAGGATATTGATAGCGACGGACTACAAAAAAAAAAAAACGCGATTGCATTGTGACGGATTCAGATGTTTTTAGACACATTTACTAGGATAATTCTGGGAAATCCCTTATCTTTCTATTGTGTTGCTAGTGTTTTAGTGAGTTTAACAGTACCTGATAGTCGGAGGTGTGTGTTCACGGGTGTCTTGACGCCAATGTCTCAGGGAAGTCGACGGCAGCAATCCGGTAAGAAGCGACTTTTTACCACAATTTTCTCACCGAAACCTGCTGGTTGACATTCGGTTGGGATCCATCTCCGCTTTGAATCAGAGTAAAGTTTCACCTCCGTGAATTTTAAACAAGGAATCACCATGTGTTTTTGTGGCTAAAGGCTAAGCTTCCCAACTCCATCTTTCTACTTTGATGTCTCCATTATTAATTGAACAAATTGCAAAGAATTCAGCAACACAGATCTCCAAAATACTGTGTAATTATGCCGTTAAAGCAGACGACTTTTAGCTGTGTGTGTGCGCAGCGCTCACATTCCTAACAGCCTGTGACGTCACGCGTACATGTCATCATTACGCGACGTTTTCAAGAAAAAAACTCCCGGGAAATTTAAAATTGCAATTTAGTAAATCAAAAAAGCCGTATTGGCATGTGTTGCAATGTTAATATTTCATCATTGATGTATAAACTATCAGACTGCGTGGTGGGTAGTAGTGATTTTCAGTAGGCCTTTAAAGGAAGACTATACTTTTCAAGGCTATATTGCCCATCATCTACAATCCTTGTGCAAGACAATAACAACTTTCCCTTTTATGTCCATACTAAATAGTGAAACACTGCTGGTTTAGGGCGGCTAACATTTCCAGTAATAAGGATTAGTCTTTTCTGCCCATAAAGCGCTCTAAAATCATCCAAGAACCGCCAACAATGCTTCATTAACTTGTTTTGACTTGCATATTAACCAAGCAACAGTATAGCGACATTGTTTTTGTAAGAGCTAACACTATGGAACTACTTATGTCGCATCGTTACATATGGCCTTCATTTTACTGCCCCTCCAACCAATAGTGAGTACTAAGCTGCAGATAACATTGGTTGTGACCTGACAAAAAATAAGAAAAGAAGTAGCTGGACGGGCTTCTGCTACTGCTGTATTACCTCTGAGTTAGTAAAAGTTAAAGCCTGGTTATAAATCCCACATCTCGTCTGAATAGCGGAAGGTTGTGGCACCAAGCTGAGAAGTTGGTCACCCATGGAAATCCACTAAACAAATGAAATGCAGGATGAAACAATCTCAACATTACTAAGAAGCATTTTTTTCTCAAAAGAGGAATCATTATTCTGAATTTAGCCGCTCAAGGTATTCACAGAAAATGCTCTCTCTATGTTGTTGTTGACTGAATTTGAATCTATTGCTATGCGCTCTGTGATATGATGGTAATGATTCCAATGACCAAAATACTGAAAATATTTAATGTTATCGTGAATGTGCCTGTTACTACATTGCATATGTATTTTCAGAATATATAGTAGAAAATGGATGGATGGATAGAAAAAAAACATGTTGTTGGAGGTTTTTTAGAGGGCTTTATTGGTGGAATAGATTGTTTTTTTTTTTAGAGAGCTTTATTGGTGGAATAGATTGTTTATTTTAGTGGGCTTTATTGGTGGAATAGATTGTATCCCCATTACCTACATTTTTAGCTGCCTCGAGCACAGAAAACGGGAAAGACGTGTGTTCTTGTCTCACAGAAATTGAAAATGATTGTGCAGTTCCTCTTTAAAATGTATTTCATGCTACCAGAAGTTTTCTTTTTCCCATCTAGCCCATAAAACCACTGGCCAGGTCTACCAAAGTACTGGCCTACCCATGGCCTTGTCGTCATCCGGGAACCAACCTCAGTACAACCCACATATGTCTCACACGTCCCACCAGCCTCAGCTCCCACACAACAACCCCCAGTACCACAGTAACCAGGGAATGGTCCAGAGCAACCAGGTTGTTGTGACCACTCACACCAACCCACGGCCTCAGAGCGCCCGCTGCCTTCTGCAGACAAAAGGCCAGAAGAGCACCGATGGTTTCCAGGAACAGGTACATCAGTCTAAAGCAGCCTCATCTGCTGCTCTTTTAAAGATCAATTCTGAAGGTCAGTGGGTCAAGTATACAATTGGAATTAGGTTAGATGAATATTTGGTCTGTTTTAGTTATTGAAAACCTTTCCAAAATGAAATTTACTGTCAAAGAAACAAATTAACTATAAAATATCAGCTCTTTAAACATTATCAAGTCATCGTCCTTACTTTACCATGTGTTTTTTATTCCAACTGTAACAGGACAAAGAGGGAGATTTAGCATCTATAAGACAGCAAAGTGGGAGATTAAGCATCATATCTTATTTTTATATTCAGAATGAATGCAAAATAAAGTAATAATCCTAATAGAAGATCTCACAGTTGACATGAACATAATTTCACTTGTGTATGTTCTTGCTCTCTTTCCAGTTATGTGTGAGAATAGAGAAGAACCCCGGTCTTGGTTTTAGTATCTCTGGTGGCATCAGCGGCCAGGGGAACCCCTTCAAACCCTCCGACATGGTACGACCCTGCCATTCACCGAGAGTAGCTGTTGACTTTGCTACCTTGAAGTCTCTAGTTGCTGTTGCGCCTTAAACACTGATTTACTTACATAAAACAGTTTGGAAACATCAAGTATAAGCTTTTGACTGCTCGATGGTATCTTCCAATTGTACTGGGAAGTTGGAATTTCGAGTTCCTAGTTGAAAATTTTAACTTGAATGCACCCCGAGGTGGGAGTTCCTACTCTTAAAGTTGGAGAGTCCTCACCACCCCAGAGTTTGCTTCAAATATGGCTTCAGCAATAGAAGCTTCTGTAATTTCCAGTCTTAGCCCTTCTGACTATTTCTGTCACACTAAATCAGCCATATACAATGTACTGTTGGACGTTTATAAATTGCAATGTTACTGTAGTGTAAAATACATTTGTTTCTACATTGCTAGCAATAGCGCGTCTGTTTCCTCTTCATCCACCGAAGGAGTGCATATTTTTTATATGAGTTTTTTTATATTCAGATAAGGAAAGCGCAAGAATAGCTTTTGTGGAAGTGGTCTTTTTGATTTCTGATCTCAAAACTGGGACGGTCATAACTCGGTTGTGACTTACGAATTATGACTTTCGAGTTGAATGGGACACACCATTTGTGACTTTTTCATAGAATACATCAAAACAGGAAATACTGACAAGCCATGTTTACACATGATACTAACTTATGTTGTGTTAGCAGGGCTGTCAAATTATTACAATTTGTCAGATTAATCACATCGTTCATTTTCGAATAATCACAATTAAATACTATGCATTATTAATTTCTGTATTAATCTTTTTCACATGTGCAGAAAGGCTTAAAGGTGCATTATTATGCAAAACCAACTTGTTTTACCTGATGGTACTCACTTATATACGTATTTGCGATCTGCACAAGTTCCGAAAATTTTTAATCAAACCGTGGAGCCATTTCAGAGATTTTTCTTACTTCCTCCAAACAGTCCGTTTGGAATTTTATTCAAGTGTGACGTTTTGTTCAAGTGTGACATCAACAGAATATCCCTCTTTGGTAGCCATTCACCCAAACATTCTTCCGTGAGTCAGCCAATTTAAATTGATGTACAACCGGCTGTGCCACAACATCATGTCGACGTTAAAACCCAATGAAGGAAAATGCTCTGCTGGTTGTTTGTGTTACCAGCATTTAAACTTTCAGCCACATATTAAGTAAAAAGTGCCTTACTTTTTACTATTATGACTTGTAGCAATGTGCTTTCATTTGTGAAGAAGTTGCTTTGAGTGTGTGCAAAGATTAGCCCTCTTGCTTCAACCACAGACCTTCACAAAAAGATTAATTTTCCCCAAAAAATTATTTCAATGACGGGCTCGGTGACTATTAATTATGAGGAGACAATGAAACGGTAGGTAATAACGGATGGTTAAAAATGTTCGAATGGTACATTAGCAATGTTAGCTCGACATGTTGTGTAGCTAGCTTAGCCTTTTACTGCAAGACAATAGCATCCCTTTCCTTTGACAAAATAATGAATTATTTTTCTAAGAACTACTTTTAATTGGAGGAGAGCCTACTGTGTTTGGCAATAGACGAGTTGTAGAACCCTTTGTGATGTCTCTCATAGCCTACAAGTGCTCGTAGCGTACCTTGTAGCCTACAAAACATTTCTACCAGGAATACGAAACATTTTCTACCAGGAATACGAATATGTAGTTAGTGTTGGGGGGCATTGTAAGGAGAGGTTTATTTGCATCTAACAACTGCACCTTTCAAACCGAACCTTTTTAAAAGGGAGAAAAACAATTGCCATAAAATAGGCCTGTAAAACAAATATACTGTACTGTACATTCACTGTACATTTTTATGGAACACCTTTTAGCTAAACAAAGTTTTATCCACAATAATGTGGACCTGTCACTCCTTTTTTTTTTAGCTGGAATCGTTTCGGTCAAAAGAAAACTCCTTTCTGCAAGAGTGTGCATAATACTTAATGTAGGCTGACTGTTTTGTAAAGGTTTTTTCTTACTCAAAGTTACTTCGAAAGAGCCATTGTGCTGTTTTTTTTTGCTTCTTTACTGGATCGACTGCCAATTTGTGCAAGTGTGGTGATGGTAAGACTACTTGGACAAACTGCCTAAAAAGGTTTGCCTTAGCATGTTCCGGGACTTTGAGTCATTCTGCCATGCAGGTGCATTAAAAAGGAAATGCATCAGATTAACAAAGAAGATGGACTTGATTGCAATGGAGCGTTCATTTTTACAGCCTTAGTGACAAGAAAATAAAAGAAAGTTAGTGCTATTAAAGATCAACACATTAGATATCAATACCTTACTGTGTACTGTGTACTTCAAACCGATCTTTGCAATATATTATTTGGAATATAAATGATCGTAAAACATTTTCGAAACAGTTTAAAGGTTACAAAAGCTCTATTGGCTGCTGACGTATGATGTGTATGCGCAACCGAACAAGCATAGGCGTGCCCAAGTAACGCCTATTTAAAAATTGATTCTTAAAAACTATGAATTGATTTAGAATCGAAATAAATAAGAATCACGATTCAGACATGAATACATTGTTTGAGGACCTCTGTTAATGGGTCAAATGAAGAGGACAAATTTCACTACACCTAGTGTGTGTGTGTGTGTGTGTGTGTGTGTGTGTGTGTGTGTGTGGCAATTGCTGGGACTTTAAATGTAACTTATTATTTCAACATATTCCAAGCTATTTTATTCTTTCTACTTTGAGGTTGCACTTGTCTGTCTTCCTCTGACACATGCAGTCACATTCGGGCACATAAAGTGTAGTTGCCTGTTGAGCCCTCCAAACCTATTTTAGGAAAGGCTGTCTGGTTCTGGGACACTGCATGTGAGGGCTTTCACATCTTCAACACTTCAGTCTTTTTGGACTCCAATTTTGACAGATTCCGCAACAGTTTACTGAGATGTTGAATTATGGAGCAACGGTTCATCCTTGGGAAGAGAGTTCTTAAAACAGTCATGGTAAATATATAAAAATCACTTTGATTGCTAATAAGAGGAGGAAAACGTCTTATTGCAGTTTTTCTGACACAAACATTAATGTCGTCATTCCCTTTTCTTTAATTTGTGCACACCCCAAAAAAAACCCTGATATAAAAGAAATCTGCACTTATCGATTATTTTTGAAATTATTAAACTCCCGATGAGTTTTTTTTCCATTAATTGAGGAATCAGAAAAATCACACTTTCAAGCGTCTATGCATATTTTAGGGAAAATAGTTAAAATAAACAACAGTCATCCTGCTTAATATATCTTTCATTCTTTTTTACGGTTATTCTACAAATCGAGTAAGCTATCAATTTGTTTATTCGATTATTCGGGTATTCGGATAAAACAAACTTTATAGACTCAATGTGTATTTTAGAGAACATAGTTAAAAAACGAAAACATTTCTTCCTGCCTGAACATTTATGTTAATATTCTTTTCTTGGAAAATTGTGGAAATAATGATTTACCATATACAAATTAAAATATATACATACATATACATATTTGTTGTTTGTTTGTTTTCTTTTCTTATACTGCCAACTAGTGTTGTCCAGATACCAATATTTTGGTACCGGAACCAAAATTATTTCGATACTTTTCGGTATTTTTCGATACTTTTTTAAATAAACGGGACAACAACATTAAATCTTACGGTACATTAAACATATGTTTCTTATTGCAAGTTTGTCTTTAAATAAAATAGTGAACATAAAAAACAACTTGTCGTTTAGTAGTAATCAAACAAACAAAGGCTCCTAATTTAGTCTGCTGCCAGATGCAGTAACATATTGTGTCATTTTCCATTCTATTATTTTGTTATTAAGGACAAGTGGTAGAAAATGAATGATGAATCTACTTGTTCATTTAGTGTTAATATCTACTTACTTTATTTTTTAACATGTTCCATCTACACTTCAGTTAAAATGTAATTATCATTTATTCCTTTGTATTTTGGATTCTTTACATTGGTTTTGGATGATACCACAAATTTGGGTATCAATCTAATTCCAAGTAGTTACAGGATCATACATTGGTCATATTCAAAGTCTTCGTGTGTCCAGGAAGAGTTTATAAACAAAATATACATTTAAAAAAAAATGAAAGATGTTTTGATGCCAAACAATATCGACCTAATCATAGTAGTACCGACTCGATACGCTCCTGTACTTGGTATCATTACAGTGGATGTCAGGGGATCTACCCATGGCATTTGTTGCTACCTTGTTAGCGGTTACCTATTGTATCCTCCTACGGTGTGTAGTGAAACATTTTTAGTTATTCCTCGTCCTGCAGGGATGATACTTGTAAGAAACATACTTTATTTGTCACCATGGAGATGGAGGCGAGGATTAGTGATTTAGAAGTAGCTAAAACACTGCCGACTACACCTGGGCGGACCAGTACTTTTCAGAGGCAGTATAGGACCGAATATGATTCATTAGTATCGCGGTACTATACTAATACAGGTATACCGTACAGCCCTACTGCCAACTAAAAGATACCTATTCCATCCATCCATCCATCTTCTTCCACTTATCCGAGGTCGGGTCGCGGGGGCAGCAGTCCTAGCAGGGAAGCCCAGACTTTCCTCTCCCCAGCCACTTCGTCCAGCTCTTCCCGGGGGATCCCGAGGCGTTCCCAGGCCAGCCGGGAGACATAGTCTTCCAATGTGTCCTAGGTCTTCCCTGTGGCCTCCTACCGGTTGGACGTGCCCATAACACCATCCGGGGAGGCGTTCGGGTGGCATCCTGACCAAATGCCCGAACCACCTCATCCGGCTCCTCTCGATGTGGAGGAGCAGCGGCTTTACTTTGAGCTTCTTCCGGATGGCAGAGCTTCTCACACTATCTCTAAGGGAGAGCCCCGCCACCCGGAGGACTAAACTCATTTCGGCCGCTTGTACCCGTGATCTTGTCCTTTTGGTCATGACCCAAAGCTCATGACCATAGGTGAGGATGGTAATGTAGATTGACCGGTAAATTGAGAGCTCTGCCTTCCGACTCAGCTCCTTCTTCACCACAACGGATCGATACAACGTCCGCATTACTGAAGACGCCGCACTGATCCTCCTGTCGATCTCATGATCCACTCTTTCCTCACTTGTGACAAAGACTCCTAGGTACTTGAACTCCTCCACTTGGGGCAGGGTCTCCTCCCTAACCCGGAGATGGCGAGAACCATGGACTCGGACTTGGAGGTGCGGATTCTCATTCCGGTCACTTGACACTCGGCTGTGAACCGATCCAGTGAGAGCTGAAGGTCCCGGCCAGATGAAGCCATCAGGACTACATCATCTGCAAAAAGCAGAGACCTAATCCCACGGCCACCAAACCGGATCCCCTCAACGCCTTGACTGCGCCTACAAAATTCTGTCCATAAAAGTTATGAACAGAATCGCCGACAAAGGACAGCCTTGGCGGAGTCCAACCCTCACTGAAAACGTGTCCGACTTACAATGCGGACCAAGCTGTGACACTGATGGTACAGGGAGCGAACTACCACAATCAGACAGTCCGATTCCCCATACACAGGACTTCCCGAGGGACACGGTCGAATGCCTTTTCCAAGTCCACAAAGCACATTTAGACTGGTTGGGCAAACTCCCATGCACCCTCAAGAAGCCGGCCGAGACTATAGAGCACAGATTCCCCAGGCACTGCTTCTTTATAGGAAGACGTGTTGGTGGGATTGAGGAGGTCTTTGAAGTATTCCTTCCAACCGATCCACAACATCCGCAGTCGAGGTCAGCAGAACACCATGCCCACCATACACGGTGTTGCCAGTGCACTGCTTCCCCTTCCTGAGGCGGCAGATGGTGGTTCAGAATCGCTTCGAAGGCGTCTGTAAGTCGTTTGCCATGGCTTCCCCAAATTCCTCCCATGTCCGTGTTTTTGCCTCCGCGACCGCTGAAGCTTCACACCGCTTGGCCTGTCGGTACTTGTCCACTGCCTCTAGAGTCCTATGAGCCAAAAGAACCCGATAGGACTCCTTCTTCAGCTTGACGGCATCCCTCACCGCTAGTGTACACCAACAGGTTCTAGGATTACCGCCACGACAGGCACCAACTACCTTGCGGCCACAGCTCCAATCAGCCGCTTCGACAATAGAGGTGCAGAACATGGTCCACTCGGACTCAATGTCCAGCACCTCCCTCGTGACATGTTCAAAGTTCTTCCGGAGGTGGGAATTGAATCTTTATCTGACAGTAGACTCTGCGAGACGTTCCCAGCAGACCCTCACAATGCGTTTGGGCTTGCTAGGTCTGTCCGGCATCCTCCCCCACCATCGCAGCCAACTCACCACCAGGTCTTGATCGGTAGAAAGCTCCGCCCTTCTCGTCACCCGAGTGTCCAAAACATGAGGCCGCAAATCCGATGACACAACTACAAAGTCAATCATGGAACTGCGGCCTAAGGTGTCCTTGTGCCAAGTGCACATATGGCCAATCTTATGCTTGAACATGGTGTTCGTTATGGACAATTCGTGACGAGCACAAAAGTCCAATAACAAAACACCACTCGGGTTCAGATACGGGCAGCCATTCATCTCAATCACGCCTCTCCAAGTTTCACTGTCGTTGCCAACATGAGCGTTGAAGTCCCCCAGTAGGACAAGGGAATCACCCGGGGGAGCACTTTCCAGTACTCTCTCTCGAGTGTATCCAAAAAGGGTGAGTACTCTGAACTGCTGTTTGGTGTGTAAGCACAAACAACAGTCAGGACCCGTCCCCCCACCCGAAGGCGGAGGGAGGCTACCCTCTCGTCCACTGGGTTGAACTCCAATGTACAGGCTTTTAGCCGGGGGGCAACAAGAATTGCTACCCCAGCTCGTCGCCTTTCACTGTGTGTAACGCCAGTGTGGAAGAAAGTCCAGACCCTCTCGAGAGAACTGGTCCCAGAGCCCTTGCTGTGCGTCGAGGTGAGTCCGACTATATCCAGCCGGAACTTCTCTACCTCGTGCACTAGCTCAGGCTCCTTCCCCCCAGCGAGGTGACGTTCCACGTCTCAAGAGTAGCCGAGGATCAGACCGCCAAGTGCCCTGCCTTTGGCTGCTGCCCAGCTCACAATGCAGCCGACCTCTATTGCCCCTCCTATGAGTGGTGAGCCCATTGGAGGGATGACCCACGTTGCCTCTTCGGGTTCTGCCCGGCCGGGCCCCATGGCGCGCGCCATTGTGCCCTAACTCCGGGCGAGGGAAATCTGAGTCCATTGTGCTATATATCCATAGAAATTTTCGAGCTGCTCTTTGTCTGATCCCTCACCTACGACCTGTTTGTCTTGGGAGACCCTACCAGGGGGCATGAAAGCCCCTGAACAACAGAGCTCCTAAGATCATTGGGATACGCAAACTCCTCTACCACGGTAAGGTGGCAGCTCAGAGAGGAGAAGATAGCTATTTTTTTAATTTTTTTGAATATACCTATTCAAAAAAACTAAATCATCCAACTAAAATGTGTGAAAGGTAGACATGAATATGGAATGATCACAATTACGTTTAAAATGTATCAGTGGCGATAATCATCTATCCATGGACCAAATGTGTAACATTGCTAATATTATTTTTTTCAGTGTGTTGTTAGCCCTTCAAAAGATTCACTTAAAACCATGTACATGTAAATGTTCTCTTTCCCAATGTTCCTTGGTCCCTTGATAGATTGAGTTGCTGTCACTTTGCAAAATAATTTAAGTATTTTTTGTACAGTATGTGTTCAAACATTTTTTTTTATGTTGACAATGTTACAGAGTAATGATTTTTACATACTTTATGCAGTATGTGCCTTCTGTACTATATATGTGTGATTAACGCTTCACAATTTCACCTGTTAACATGCACTCGTGTAGTTGTACCGTACAGTGAGCTCCATACCACAATTGTGTGCTTCAATGTCTCACCAATATTAAAAAAAAATACATAATTAGGAAAAAAACTAAATCCAAACTCATTTAAACACATTTATGAGGCTCACTGTATAAATGCCAGTGTTATAATAGAACTAACACCTCCCTAAACCTGTCCTCTGTATCTCTACGTGTTTACTCCTCACTCAGTATGCAGTATGTTGGTGTCATTAGTATAGTTGTTTTTTAACTGGCATCCCTTCAATGTGGCCCATCTCTCAATCGTGTGTTCAACAACCTGCTGAAACACGTTGAGATGATACAGCCGCATTGTCCCATGCTGTCTGCAAAAACATCTTTTGCCACGCTGTGAAAAGATGTTGGTGTTTTTATAATCTCTGCCTTGGGTCATTTAGGGATCTTTTTGTAATCTTCTGCCCTCCTGACTACCGTAATCTTTTCCTCAGTACCCATTCCATACCTATTGTTCTTACCCCTATCTTGTGTATATCTGTAGATTCATACTGGTGCTGTTGAACAATAGTTATGTTTAACTTCTAGTAAAGTGTAAGAACTTAAAATACTTAAACACCTACAATACATCGATTGCTGTGTATTTGGATGCACCTCTACAATCAGAGTGAATGCCCTTGCATTTTTTGGCAGTCATTTTATTTTATGGAGGGGTTGATTAAGATGAGAATGAGAAAGGCAAAGATTCTAAACCATCGTGTCCCTGTGTTGTCCTAACGTTGTGTCATTTTGACTTATAGGGTATCTTTGTTACTAGGGTACAGCATGACGGGCCCGCTGCAACCGCTCTGAAGCCTGGAGACAAGATACTGCAGGTAACAATCTCTCACACATCATCAGATAAGCCAGTAACAGCAACCATGCTTGCCTTTTCCTCCCGAAAACCTTCCCTTCCCCTTCGCAGTCATTTAAACACAAGTCAAATAGTGTTTAGTCAAGCAGACATTGCTTTTTTTATTTCTATATAGCAGAGGCACACATGTGTTAGAGTGTCCGCCCTGAGATCGGTAGGTTGTGAGTTCAAACCCCGGCCGAGTCATACCAAAGACTATAAAAAAAATGGGACCCATTGCCTCCCTGCTAGGCACTCAGCATCAAGGGTTGGAATTGGGGGTTGAATCACCATAAATGATTCCCTCACTTCCCAGGGGGTGATCGAGGGGATGGGTCAAATGCAGCGGACAAATTTCACCACACCTAGTGTGTGTGTGACAATCATTGGTACTTTAACTTTAACTTTATCTGGTGCACAGACCTCTTTAGGTCAGTACATTGATTTTTCTGAAATTAAAATTATACTTTGGGATTTAAGGCCAAAATAACTGGTACAGTGGAGCCTTGGTCTACAAACTGCTCATTATTTGAACTTAGGAACTGCATACCGACTAGAAATATGCGTTGGTGTTTACGAACGTTTCATCCATCCAATGAGGGTAGGCCGATCAATTTCAGTGCTGTTGTTCGATTAGCTGTTGTGCAAGTGTTTAAGTTGAGTACTTTTAAAAAAATCTCTTGTTTTGCCAACTCAGTATGAGTCCAAAGAAAGCAATGGACAAACGGTTTAAAATTTTCAGTAAGTATCCCATTCTTCCGCTGCACACCAAGAAGATAAACAGACACAAACAGACAAAAGTGTGGCAACCTGGCTGTTGAAGTTAAGGCAGGATTATTTGTGATTTCAAACTGCGGGTGCACCACAGAACTAGTGTGTGTGTGTGTGTGTGTGTGTGTGTGTGTGTGTGTGTGTGTGTGTGTGTGTGTGTGTGTGTGTGTGCGTGCGTGCGTGCGTGCGTGCGTGCGTGCGTGCGTGCGTGCGTGCGTGCGTGCGTGCGTGCGTGTGACAACTGAGATAGTTAGTACTTTATTGATTCCTTCAAGAGACAGAGGACAGTTTAGTTAGTTGTTTGGGCTTTTTAATTAAATACAATTTTGATTATTCACCCTTTTGTTATGTTTATGTAATATACAGTACTGTATATAACACTTTATATCGTGTTCAAAGTGTACAAACATTAAAATACGGATTTTTGTCAAGGATAGATGCCATTACTAATTTTTAATTTGTTTTCTTATGGAGAAATTTGCTTCATAATACAAACTTTTCTTTTTCGAACCCTGTTCAAGAACCAGTAAAGTTGGTAAATCAAGGTTCCATGGCAAATGACAACCCCAAAGCATTTTACTGCTACAACCAATAGAACCATTTGCTCAGGAGGTTGAGCAGTTCCACAACATTTTCGGGTTGAATTACATTTTTGGGCGAGACACTTCACTCACCTCACCTCCATTGCAGTATGTGAATGGGAAAAAATTGCTAAAAAATGCTAAAAGACGTCAGAAATTTCATTTATTTCATTGGTAGACAACAAACTATTCAAACATTCTGAATATTACATAAAATCAAAAAAACAACATGTCCAACACAACATACAGTACATGTACATAAATGAGCCCAATAGAACTAAGACAGTAAGGTGTTGCAATGCAGTTAGCAACGACACCTTAATTAGTGGAGTCACGTCTCTTGTTAATTGTCGAAAATATAAATATTTTTTTCTTCCTGACAGTGGTGCAATAAGTGCTTTTAGAAAGGTAACATTCATTTGTAGAAATCAAAGTGCAGTTTTTCCACAAAGAAATCATAAAATGTCAACTTATCATTATCTGTGTCCTCCAGATGAACCATAAAGTTAAACATGAACAACTATTCATTTTGTTGTCAAGTTCTTATTTTATTTTAAACTGTTGCCTCTTATGAAAGACTTTCCCATCAGTCATGTGGCTTTACGTTTGCTGCGGTCGCCGCTATTAACACTAAGTATTAGCTTAGCAGCACAGACAGTGTCGTACATCTTCCACAAATCTTCATGATGGTGAATTTTAGTGACTCATCAAATTTGTTTTGTTGAACCACTTTTTTTCGCCTCCCGGTGGAATTTGTGCAGAACACGTTTTGCAAACTGCGAGTGAGATGTCTTCTTCTGACACGGTAAAGAAAGCTCACACTGGTGACTGCTGCGCCACGATGATTTTCTCTTTACACAACAGACTGTGCGCGTGGTATCATGAATCACAAAGATAAAACCATACTGTAGTGGAGGGGAGGGGTTGAGAAGTCAGGCGGCAGCATAAACTACAACAGAGAATCCAAGACAAACACAAAGATGATAAGCCTTTATTATTACCACCTGATATTGGTTGATTTTTCATTATCGGAATTATCAATGTGACGTCATAATTGCCGTTATCATAATTATCGACTGCAGATAATACATCCATAAAATAAATGTTTGGTGTGAATTGGTAGCCATGTTTTCGTCAGTCTACTGCAGAGGCTATGGCTGCAGTAGACGAACCAATGTACGAACAGTGTAAATGTGTCCATCCATCCATCCATTTTCTACCGCTTGTCCCATGCGGGGTCACGGGGGGTGCTGGAATCTTACTGAAAGAATAATGGGCGCTTACTGTAAAGCACGTTTAGTGTCTAATTAATTTTTTTATTATTATTTCTATTATTATTTTATGTTTCACTGTGTGTATGGTTTTAATTTAGTGACATGTTGTGCTGTTCTTGTGCAGGCCTTTTAACAAAATAAAACAATAAAAATAAATGTACACTGCCCATTGGTCTTCCAACTTTACAACATTTTTAAAACCAAGACAATGGTTAAAACAGTAAGCATGTTTGTTGTTAAAGCACCAACCTCAAGCCGAATTTTAATATCAGTTGACTGTGCACAAAACCCAGGACTTTAACCAAACCTTTAAATAAACAATTTTTCCCGAAAAGTATGATCAACTGTTAATTTAGAAATACGTCAATTACCATGTATATCAGGGTAAATACGAATACAAACATTGTTTGTGTATGTACCCTTCTGACCACAAATGTGCATCAAAGTCAACAACTGAATGTTAGCAGGTAAATATTTTTTCGAAATTGGTCTGTCCAGAACAGGGGTCTCAAACATATGGCCCGCGAGACGTTATTATGCGGCCCGCGCTTTGATATCAAAATTTAATGTTGGTGCTGCCCGCGAGTTTAATATGAACGGCGCTTGATAGGTCATACTTGCTAACGTCCCCAATTTTCCCAGGAAACCCCTGACTTTCAGGGCACCAATTCTCTCGAAGCCCCTATCAATTTTTACCAGATCAAGAATATTCAGGGAGTGCCATAATGGCACTGCCTTTAGCGCCCCCTACATTATGAACTGACAGCGTGCAAGCCCAGTTATATGTTGCATCTGGCCATGTGAGACGCACGTGTGTTATTGCAAGATATATTTGATCAACAGCTACACACGTCACACTAAGGGTGGCAGTAAAAAAACTTTTAACACTGTTACAAATATGTGCCAGACTGTGAACCCACACCAAACAAAAATGACAAACACATTTCGGGAGAACAGCCACATCGTAACACAACATACACACACCAGAACAATTACCCAGAATCCCATGCAGACCTAACTCTTCCGGGCTACAATATACACACCCTTGCTACCACCAACCCCCCATGCCCCCACCCTCCCTACTTGCGTCGGTTGAGGTGTTGTATATTGTAGCCCTGCAAGGTGTTCTGGATATTTGTTCTCTTGTGTTTAAGTTGTGTTAGGGTGCGGAAATTCTCCCAAAAAGTGTTTGTCATTCGTGTTTGGTGTGGGTTCACAGTGTGGCACATATTTGTAACAGTGTTAAAGTTGTTTATACGGCACCCTCAGTGTGACCTGTATGGCTGTTTAACAAGTATGTCTTGCAGCCACTGACGCTGTTCTGCACAAGTCTCACACAACATGATACAGAGCGGCACATTGGTTGTGTGATATAAAAGCGTGCGCGATGACATGTAGTGGAGCAGTAGTCTTCTTTTGGGGGTGCGCGGACCCCTGAAGGTACTTGAAGGTATGCCAAGGGACAAATGAGATGCATTGAAAACTTTCTAAAACACAGCAGCAATTCATAAATCCTTTCTACATATGTTTATTGAATAATACTTTAATTAAGTATGAATGTAAGTTTATAAACTGTGGAAAAATAATACAACAATCCAAAATTCAGTGTTGACAGCTAGACCTTTTGTGGACATTTTCCATAAATATTGATATTAAAGATTTCTTTTTTTGGGAAGAAATGTTTAGAATTAAGTTCATGAATCCAGATGGATCTGTAGTACAATCCCCAAAGAGGGCACTTTAAGTTAATGATTACGTTTATGTGTAGAAATCTTTATTCATAAATGAATCACTTGTTTATTTTTCAACTATTTTTTTTGTTATTTTTATATATTTTTTTCCAAATAGTTCAAGAAAGACCACTACAAATGAGCAATATTTTGCACTATTATACAATTTAATAAATCAGACACTGATGACATAGTGCTGTATTTTACTTCTTTATCTCTTTTTTTTTAACCAAAAATGCTTTGCTCTGATTAGGGGGTACTTGAATTTAAAAAAAAATGTTCACAGTGGGTACATCACTGAAAAAAAGGTTGAGAACCACTGTTGGAGAGGACGTTAAAGGCAGTGCAGTCACAGCAGCCCTTAATAATGTCGGCCGGGTGAAAATTGGGAAGAATTCGGGAGAATGGTTGCGCCGGTAGATTGTCGGGAGGTGCACTGAAAGTCAGGAGTCTCCCGGAAAAATCGTGAGGATTGGCTATGTTGCTAGGGCGGGAAAGCCATTCATAAAAGGTGAATTCATTAAACAGCGCATGTTAGATTTTTTAAGAAATCTTTTCTTGCGGCCCAGCCTCACCCAGTTTCTGCATCCAGTGGCCCCCAGGTAAATTGAGTTTGAGACCCCTGGTCTAGAATACAGACATGTAAAAATGTGTGGGTCACCTGTAGAGGGCAGTGCAATCAGTGTGTTAATGGCAATATGCATTTACTTCCTGTGAGTATCTGTGTGAAGAGATCTCCTAATGCTTCCTTCTAACACCTAAGCGAAACCAATTCCATCAATTTCAACATTTGAATTATTTGAATTTGGTATGTTTTCTCTTCACTAATTACCTATTCACCTAATCGGACTTAACAAATGTCAGCATAAGTAATGCACAAGTTAAACAGTGCTGCCTTTGTTTAACTAAACCAAAGTTGTCAATCTCAGACTTTAAAACTGATATTCTAATATAACCCATAGCAGAGAACAACAAAGTGACATATTAATATGCTCTATAACAGGGGTGTCAAACATATGGCCCGAGGGCCGGATCAGGCCGGCAAACAGGTTTTATCCGGTTTGCGGGATGAGTTTGCTAAGTATAAAAATTTACCTGACATTTTTTAATGAAAGACACAGCTGTTGTAAATGTGTTCACTGAATGTCGCAATAAAAATGCTTTGTATATTTGTAGATGATGCTACATATGTACAAAATAACCAACATGATGTTTGTACATTAGTAGAGGAAAATGATCAGACTATATAAATGACATACTGTAATTTGATTTTGATATTTTTTTTTTTATCTTGATAGATTGAAAATGAACACCAGTGAGTTGACTGATGAACATTACCACATAATTTATTCAGAACATATAAATAACGACAAATACAGTATATATAGTATCAACCGCAACAGGTAATTGTAAAAACAACAACGACAACAACATTATGATTTGTACAATTTCAGAATATGCTTGTTCTATTTTTAAAAAAAAGACAACAATCTTTGTTTGTTTTCGGTATAGCTTGGTTGGTAGAGTGGCCGTGCCAGCAACTTGAGGGTTGCGGGTTTGATCCCCACTTCTGCCATCCTAATTACTGCCGTTGTGTCCTTGGGCAAGACACTCTACCCACCTGCTCCCAGTGCCACCCACTCTGGTTTAAACATTAACTTAGATATTGTAAAGCGCTTTGAGTCACTAGAGAAAAAGCTCTATGTAAATATAATTCACTTCACTTCACTTCTGAAGATGTCTTTATTTTTAAGTAATCGTGCTGTGATTTTACCAGTCCGACCGACTTGGGATTAGATTTTTCTCCATGTAGCCCCCGATCTAAAATGAGTTTGACACCCCTGCTCTATAAGGAGTGTGAAAGTGGTAAATAGCAAGATTTGTTCTCATCATGTTTAAAAAAAAAAAAGAAAATATAAAAAAAGAACAATACCTAGCATACAATCCTCCCTTTCCTGACCCTTTCCTTTCTCTTCCACAATTGTTGAATTCATCTTAAATGTCCTTTTTTGTCTTTATCCCTTCTCTTTCAACAGCATGTGTGTAGCTCCTCCACTTTTCTCTCTTTTCCCCAACAGTGATGTGTTACTGAGCTAATGATGGCAGTGAACCTCCATCCTTCCACACAAAAAAAGCACTGCAACGTACATATCTATAGATGCATGCGCACACACATGCTGCTGACTGTGCTGCGTGTTTGCCTTGCAGGCTAATGGACATAATTTTTTACACATGGAGCACGAGACAGCCGTCTCTCTGCTGAAGAGTTTCCAAAGGACGGTGGACTTGGTGGTTCTGAGAGACAGCAGCCCTCCCTAGAAATACCTTTATAACAATAAACAAACATCACTTCTGTGCTAGTCACCATCACTCACCACCCCACCTGCTCTCTGCTGGAGGCTGGTGGAACTGAAAAAAAAATGAGCCTCCTTTTAAAAAAAAAAAAAAAAAAAAAAACTTTTTAGGGGAATGCAGACTTTTTTGTGTGTGCCTATTGCTGGATCATAGGCAAATAATCGTGCCAAATGTAACATAGGAAACATATTCGTCTACTGGCGAGGGATCTGATTAACGGCCTAAAGGACCCCAAAGGACTGCAGTATACAACTTAAGTTATCACAGGGCTGCTCCAGTTTAATTTTGTGTTTGAGTTGTTATTTAGACATCTAATCTAAATGTATGTGGCCTTTTTTGTTTGGTTGTTTGGTATCTAGAAATGGAGTATGATGAGCTTTTGTTTTATGACTTATTCTTGGTATTTGTTTGAATTCCTAAAAAACACATACTTCTATGTTCTTCAATGTCTTTTTGCTTAGAGTACTGTAATCTGATTTACTCCCCCGGTTTGATTTTTATTATAATGTTGTTCCGACATCTGCGTCTAGTGTACGTTAATGAACATTTAAAACAAAACAACAAACTTCTGCCTTGTGTACATACATTGAGCAGCAGCTTTCCAGTGCTGCCATAGGGGCCTAAACAAGTTGTGTTCATATTGTTCATATTGTTTTTGAAACCATAAGTCTTGTGAACACACCCTAAACACATTTCTTTTCTATGGGTTGAATAAGCGTTTTTAGTTCAAGCCATCGTCACTACTGTTTACATTGTGTTCGGCAAACGGCCTGCTTTACAGCTGTGCTACAAAAAGAGCGAAAGCAATACTGATATTTTGAAGCTGCTGTCTATTGAGCTTTGCGGCCGAGTCTAACGTGTCCTATAGTGCCATCTAATGAGAAACTCATGCTCATGTTTACACGGTCACATAACATACTGTATATGCAATGCTGCCCTCCACACGTGTGAAGTGATTTTGGAATCCTGATCTTAGACTCTCCCAAACACATATGTACTCTGTAATACTATCCATACTGTTTGTTTACAGCGTTTGTGTTGTACTATAAACACACAGAATGCAATCATTTCACTGTTCATTTTGGACAGAGAGAGTCAAGGAGCTAGGACACACTGCAGACATATGGTGAGGATGATGTTCTATATTTGGTCCAAAATGAAGCCTTTCATCCTCCCAAGCGATATTTACACAAGCCCAAAATACCAGAACTTACATTTTTGCAGCCCACATCTGGTCTGGCAGCATTGCCAGCGAGTGAGTAGCCGAAAAAAAACAAGACTCTGTTTTGCTTAAAGACGCAGTATGCAGGATTTTAAGGGATTTATCGGAATAACCATAACAAATTATTCAGTGTCATTGTTGTTTTTGTGACCATTTGATGAGAAGCTCTTTTTTAATTAAATGACAAAATCCGACACACCAGTTCTTTAAAATAGAGTACAAAGAAATACATTCTGTAAGTGAATATTGTCATTTATCCAGGTAGTTGTACTCTGAGGGCATTGAGTGTATTGCAATTGGACTGTTCATGTTTTCTCAGATGACATTTTGGCTGAGAAGATGGTGCAGGATCCAAGTATTTAACCTCTGAGGTAGAGCCCCCCATAAACAATACCATCTCCTTAAAAGAGGGAATCCATTCTTGGTTGGGGAGGGGGAAATACATACTTGGATCCCCTCAGAAATGACAGAGCCTGCTGTAATGAGAGCTGAAACGTCTAACCTAAACAATCTAAACCAGGGGTGTCAAACTTATTTTAGTTTGGGGGCCACATTGATAAAAATCTACTCCCAAGTGGGCCGGACTGGTAAAATCACGGCACGATAACTTAAAAATAAAGACAACTTCAGATTGTTTTCTTTATTTAAAAATAAAACAAGCACAGTCTAAAATTGTACAAATCATAATGTCGTTGTTGTTATTTTTTTACATGTACATGTTGCGGTTAATAGTATTCTCTCTTTATCGTTATTTATATTTTCTGAAGAAATCATGTGATAATGTTCATCGTTCAACTCATTGGTATTAATTTTCAATATATCCAGATAAAAAATTTTATATCAAAATTAAATTACAGTATGTTATTTATGTAGTTGAATCATTTTCCTAGACTGATGCACTAACATCATGTGGTTTATTTTGTACATATGTAGCATCATCTACAAAGATACAAAGAATTGCTTTTGCAACATCCAGTGGACACATCCAGAACAGCTGTTTCTTTCATTCATACTCATTCCGCAGGCTGGATAAAACCTGTTCGCGGGCCTGATCCGGCCCTCGGGCCGTACGTTTGACGCCCTGGTCTAAACACTCCAGTTGCGATTGGTTCAATGTCCATAGTGAGTGTTAAATACACATTTGATGGTCATATAAATGGATCAACTGCATAGCACACATATCATGCGTGTCAAGACTTTGTTGTCTATGAATTGCATCAAGTCAGGCCCCACACACCCCACCGCAAAATGTGTCAATGATGTTTCACCAAATTGTACAGTTAAAATGAATTGGGTGTGACCACAGCTTCCAACTCGAGCTAATTTAAAATTTAAAAATGTGAAAGGTATTTTGATGCGAAGAAATAAATGGTTTGATAATATAATTATTTTACTACGTTTCAGGTAATTATTTCTAAATATATTGCTATACCTTGCGTTGCTCAAAGGTTGTGATATTTTATGATGACTCTTATGATATTGTGATGGATGAAGGTACGCACAGTATGACTTGGGAACCTAAACATGTACCATCTAAAACTGTAAAAAATGTATTTTTTTGTAATTGTATTTTGTGTTATACAAATATATATATATATATATATATATATATATATATATATATATATATATATATATATATATATATATATATATATATATATATATATATATACATATATGTATATATGTATGTATAAAGAAAATCATTTTTTATGTGATAAGCTACCATATGAGCTGAGACAGTTTCACTGTACAATAGCTGTGAAAGAACTTTGATTTCAAACGACTCCTACTAATTGTGAATGTACCCATGCTTTCTGCAGTATACACTTACTCAACTTGAATGCTGCTTCTTCTGTTGTGTGATAAAGTACTTTTACCTCCAATGAGGGACGCGCTCTTCAAGTTGGACAATTTTCAGTGACAGTTTACAGCACTATTTTGTTTTGTTTATTTATGTATTTATTTATTTGCAAATGCAAGTTAAAATCCTTCCAGTTTTAATTTTGAATATTTATGAAAAGAGATGTAACTGCCGAAGTATATATAATATATATCATGTGTTTAGAATGCATTTTGCAGATGCTGTCTGTACATACTATTTAAGATACAGTTTTTACCAAAAAAAAATAAATAAATATATGTATAAAATTTAAAAAATGCTGTGAAGCAATTATACTGAAGCCATTTTCGGCTTTGGGACTTACAATTTTTTCAGTATATAAGAAGTGTTTTGAATAATGTATTAAAGTCTCTATTGTACAAATGATAAAAATATCACTATTGGTAATCAGAGGGGTGTTCAGTTGTTGTTTTTTTACTGTGTGGTAAGTCGTTATACTTTACCTCTGCTGGTCAATTATGTCCCTCCATATTTTCGATATCCTGTTCCATTCTGGGCTGGTCGTCAGTCACTCACAGGGCACCTGAAAGAAAACCACCATTGACATTCACAAATGTAAACAATAAAGATGCAGGAAATCTTTAGGCATTAGATTTCATCCAATTCCGATTCTTGAGGTGAGTATTTGATTCAGAATCAATCCTCAATTTAACATGGATTAAACACTCAGCATTCTGGTAATATATACTTTGGTATATAAATCATAACAAAACATTTTTAAAACATGTTACAGGCTGCAAAAGCTCCTATTGGTTACTACTGGTTGAGGGTGGCATAGCTCGGTTGGTAGAATGGCCGTGCTAGCAACTTGCGGGTTCCAGGTTCAATTTTCACTTCCGCCATCCTAGTCACTTCTGTTGTGTCCTTGGGCAAGACGCTTTACCCACCTGCTCCCAGTGCCACCCACATTGGTTTAAATGTAACTTAGATATTGGGTTTTACTATGTAAAGCCCTTTGAGTCACTGGAGAAAAGCGCTATATAAATATAACACTTCACTGTTGGCTCTTAAAAAACGTCATTTTTAAAATGTTATTGACAAAATTTACACAGAATGTTAATTTTAAAAAAAGATGGATCAACCCCAACTCTGACCTAATCCCAGTTTTACAATATTTGGGTGAGAAGACAGTACTTAAATACAATAATAAAACAAAGGAAAAAAACTAAAATGTATAAAAACAACAGTATTAATAATAGTAATAATGTCAATAATAGTTGTTGATGTTTAAATCCATAAATTTGAAAAATATATTTGTATGCCCTATATTTACAAAAATACATATATAGAATTATTTTTTATTGATTCACAAAATGTATTAATCCATTTAGAATCAAAATGGAATTGGATGTTAAATGCCCTGAAAATTAGATGTCAGTTCAAACATTAGATGGTAGATGATGCTATTAAAAAATAAGACTCTCTTAATGTCACAATGTTAAAGAGATGGACATCAAACATTTTTTTAAAGAATTCAGAACAATTACTGCAGGTCCTTGTAAATACGGTACAGTAGTTGGGTAATATACCATTTCCAAATATGCATCACAGAGAAATTTCAACTTAAAGTACTTTTCATCAAAGAAATTAAAGTCCTAGAGAAATATTAAAGTATCTTTTAGGTTACAAGTGAAAATTCATACAAGGCAGTCTGATGCAACAATATATACCAAGTTCAATTGTATCAAGCAATGACCACCATTTATTAACTATTGCTTAATAACTATTTTCTGTTCTCATGAACAGGTGTCACTTCCTGTTCATGAGAAAGGACGCAAAAGAAAAAGGCTCCGTTTTTGCTACCGGAGTTTTTGTTTATTCTGAAGATTTTGACCACTGATTTGCGATCACAGCCACAGGAGAGTCACCTGGCATCCTTGACCTCATTTTGGTCAGTTGTGAGGCACTGATACCCTGAAATAAGGCAAGTTGGATGAGACGTTTGCCTCAAGCCACCAGCGCCATACCGCAGCTCAAAGCGGTTGCCTAACAACCAAAAACTACGGCGAGTTTACAGCTGTTTTAAAGTGCTTCCAATGTCGCAGAGTGTTATAAGTTGACAGACTAACACCTCAAATTGATCTGTGAACACCTCAAATTGATCTGTGAACAACACGAGGTACGCATTGTTGGAACAACCAAGTTAAACGTGCTGCAAGTTGCTAAAGTAACTGCCGTTTAAGACAGAAGAGGCACTGACGTCATCGATCTGCGACAATGCCAAAAGTTAAAGGGAAGACTAAAAGCCCGAAACCTTTGGTGTCAGCCGACACAGGACACAACTCGGACCAAGATTTGAGACTGGACACAGGACATGATGGGGAACAAGGAGTACTACTAAAAATACTCCATGAATTAAAAGAAGGCTGGATAGAAATGAAAGAAGAAATTAAAGAAATAAAAAAAGATCTGAAAAAAGCAATGGAAGAACACAAACAAGATGTGAAAAGTCTGCAGCAAAATATTGAAAGTCTGCAAACTCAAATCATCACCAGAAAAAATGAAGTCTGTGATATGTGCCAACAATTGAAGACCTTTCAAGAAGATATGCGCCAACAAATGTAGACCCTTCAAGAAGACAACTACATGCTGTGGAATATCATAGATGAAATGGAGCAGGATAAACATATGAATCATGGTGACAGGGCACCGAATTAAACCAAGATCCTATGCGGAAGGCTGTGAATAATGTAAGTGAACCAGATTAAATGGATCTTGTCTCGGCAGAACAGCAAGTGGTCAACTTTCTGCAATCAAAGGAAATTGAAATCGACATTAATACCATCCCACTGAACAGAAGAGACAACAACGCCACTCCAGTCGTGCTCATGAAATTCGTAAACAGAAAATCTAAAATGGCATTGCTGAGACAGGGAAAGAAGCTGAAGGGAACAAATGTGTACATGAATGAGCATCTCACTAAACGTAATGCTGGGATCGCCAAGAAAGCATGCGACTTGAGAAAGCAGGGAAAAATCCAGGGAACTTGGAGCGCCAACTGTAAAATCTACATCAAGCTGAATGGAGGTCCAGAAGCAAGAGTAATTGTTGTCAATGACATCAAAGACCTGGACAAATTTTAAGTTTACACAGCTTCCACAACAACGATGATAATGGACTCTGACAGAAAACAAGCACCTAAACTCAACATCAACACTACTACGCTGCAAGGGACGACTAAAAAAGAAGACTTAGATTCAGGGCTGCATCCATCTACATTTATAGAGATTATTGAAACGACATCAAAGATTGTTGAGCAAGGAAATATGGAACTACAAAACTTCTGCAACAAAGAGCACAAAAACCAAGATTTGGAAAACGATATAGATCCAGATCCAAATTTTTTTTCCCACATTAGTAATAATTGTTTTTATTACACGGATGAGCAATACAATAGCATCATTAAAAGTGACAACAAATTTTCAAATATTCATTTTAATAGCAGAAGCTTGAATGCAAACTACCACAACATTAAGAACTTTTTGGAACACATCAACGAACCCTTCAAAGTGATCGCCCTCACAGAAACATGGATTGATGACAAAAAAGGAATAGATTTTGATCTGGAAGGACATGAACTAAACTATATTAACAGAACCAACAAAAATGGAGGAGGAGTAGCTGTGTATGTGATGAAGAACCTGAACTACAAAGTGGTAAAAAACATGTCATTTGCTATAGATAATATCTTGGAATGTATTACCATTGAAATATGTCAGGAAAATAGCAAAAACATAGTACTCAGTTATATATACCGATCACCTCAGTCAAGTATAGAAACATTTGAAGAATGGATGAAGGCAACTTACATGGACAATGGTAAAAAAATAATTTTCTTATGCGGTGACTTTAATATTGATTTATTGAACCCTAACAAGCAAAAGTTTATACAGCATCTGTTTATATCCTAAAATCACAAAGCCAAGGAGAATCACAGGGCAATGTGCCACGCCTATTGATAATATTTTTACTAATGATTTTGATAATAACACTACATGTGGTTTACTTATAACCGACGTTAGTGATCATCTGTCAGTTTTTACAATATATGATGGAAACTGCAAAAAGAACATGGAAGACAAAAGGACATTTCAAAGACTGTGCACAGAGAAGAGGATGATTGCTTTCAAAATGGAGCTACAAAAGCAAGATTAGGACAATGTGTA
This sequence comes from Nerophis ophidion, assembly GCF_033978795.1. Lineage (NCBI taxonomy): Eukaryota > Metazoa > Chordata > Actinopteri > Syngnathiformes > Syngnathidae > Nerophis > Nerophis ophidion. The sequence goes on along the minus strand of NC_084632.1, from coordinate 26,491,912 downwards.
CAATGAAAAAGAGGTTGATGAAGCATATGAACATTTCTTAAACAAGTTCATAATACTTTATGACAAACATTGTCCATAGAGACAACTCAGTAGTAAACAGAGAAAGAATAATCAACCATGGATGACAAAATGATTAAAAAATGCTTGTAAGAAGAAGAGTACACTATATAGAAAATTTATAGTACAAAGAACTACAGAGGCAGAAGTTAAGTACAAAAAGTATAAAAACAAGTTAACAAACATACTACGATCATGTAGAAAATAATATTGCAGTGAATTATTGGACAGGAACAAAAATAATATGAGAGCAACATGGGGCATTCTCAATAGCATTATTAAAACTGGCACTAAGAGGGACTACCCCCAATACTTCTTAGACGGAAATAAACATAATGACAACATAAAGGAAGTAGTTGAAAGGTTTAATAACTACTTTGTAAATATTGGACCAAAATTGGAAGAAAGGATTCCAGACCCAGTTTCAATTGAGGACTATAATGATACCATAGAGCGAAATCCCAACTCCATGTTACTCAGTAATGTGACACAGGAGGAAATAGTTAAAATTTAGAAAAAATGTAAATCAAAGACTTCAACTGATTGTAACGGAATTGATATGGATATGATAAAAAAGGTGATTGATGAGATCTCAGGGCCATTAATGTATATTAGTAACCTATCATTTCAAACAGGTACATTTCCAAACAAAATGAAAATAGCTAATGTTGCACCAATTTATAAGACTGGAGATAAACATCTATTTACAAATTATAGACCTGTTTCTTTACTTCCACAATTTTCTAAAATCATTGAAAAACTGTTCAATAACAGATTAGAGAGTTTCATAAATAAATATAGAATACTCGAAGAGAACCAATATGGATACAAAGCTAATGTTTCAGCTTCAATGGCTTTAATTGAAATCACAGAAGAAATTACCAATGCAATAGATAGTAAAAAATGTGCGGCAGCAGTGTTTATGGATCTAACTAAAGCATTTGACACAATTAATCACAATATTTTAATAAAAAAAACTAGAACGATATGGCATCAGAGGGTTAGTCTTAAATTGGATAAGAAGTTATCTAACGAACAGGAAACAATACGTGAAGCTAGGCGAACACACTTCTACAATGCTAAATATTTATTGTGGTGTACCTCAGGGATCGATACTAAGACCTAAATTATTCAATCTCTATATAAATGACATTTGTTAAGATACAAGAGATTTAAAGTTAGTATTATTAGCGGATGATACAACAGCGTTTTGTTCAGGAGAGAACACACAGAGGATAATACAAATAACAACAGAAGAAATTAACAAATTAAAAAAAATGGTTTGACAAAAACAGACTATCATTGAATCTCAGTAAAACTAAAATAATGCTATTTGGTAACAGTAGAAAAGAAAGTCAAACACAAATACAAATAGACGGCATAGAAATTGAAAGAGTAAATGAAACCAAATTTCTAGGTATAATGATTGATGATAAATTGAACTGGAAATCTCATGTAAAAAATATACAACATAAAGTAGCAAGAAATAAGTCAATAATGAATAAGGCCAAATATTTTGTAGACCAAAAATCACTTTATATTCTTTACTACTCACTAGTGTTACCATATCGAAATTACTGTGTAGAAATATGGGGAAATGATTACAAAAGTACACTTCATTCACTAACAGTGTTACAAAAAAGATCAGTTAGAGTAATACATAATGTTGGATATAGAGAACATAAAAAACCCTTTATTTATTGAATCAAAGATACTGAAATTCCACGATATAGTGAAATTGCAAACAGCTAAGATTATACACAAAGCAAACTATAACCTGCTTCCCAAGAATATACAACAATTCTTCTCAACAAAAGAAGAGAAATATAATCTTAGAGAAAAATGTAATTTAAAACATTTGTATGCACGTACAACACTCAAGACCTTCAGTATATCAGTATGTTAAATTATGGAATGGATTAAGCAGAGCAATCAAACAATGTACTAATATGATCCACTTCAAGAAACTCTTCAAACTGGAAGTGTTTACAAAGTACAAAAAAGAAGAACCATGATAGACATTCTGATTTTACTCACCCATTCATTCTCAAAATAATCGTACTTATCTCATCGTATGGAATAAAACGTACTTCACCAATTATTTATGTATTTATTTATTTTTATTGTGATTACTTATTACTTATGGAGTATACATTGTGAATACATTGAGAACAGGAAGTGAACAAAAGTTTTAGCAACTGTTATGTAAAGAAAAGGGGTAGGATTAAATAATCTCTGCTTCTTCCTAATCCTTTTCGAACATGTTGAAAAGAGAAACTGGGATTGGTGATGTATCATGTTGTATGCTTGCATGTTTGAAATAAATTCAAACTCAACTCAACTCAACTCAATTGGTGAATCTCTATCCAGCCTTCTTTGATGAACTACATGTTTGTATTAATTGCCTTCACTCCAGTATTTAATACATCAATCTTTAATATTTTTTACTTATAGTAACTGTGAACGACTCACGCTGTCGTGTGGGTTCAATGGACCACCCAGAAAGGACATTGCTTTTGATCAGGTTTGACTCTTGTTTATTTTGCAATAAAGCTTTGTCTTCAGGTTGGATCGCTTTTCAGCTGCTCCTCTGTGGGCTCTCCTCCTTCTCCCTCGTTCTCTCCTCCTTCTCCCCTTTTATACACCGTTAGGAGATACATTAATTGTGTCCTGGTGTGCGATCCACGCACCTGAATTCGATTGTGGCGTCATTCCCGGCACGCCCCGCCTCTCCGCTCGGCCGCATTATCCGCCGCATTCTCCGCCTCCTGCCCCGCTGCTCGTTCGCAGGCTCCACCTCTCCACAGTAACTTTTTAACATTTTATATTTAAAATATTGGTTATGTTTGTAGGGGCAGCACGGTGGAGGAGGGGTTAATGCATCTGCTTCACAATACGAAGGTCCTGAGTAATCCTGGGTCTTTCTGTGTGGAGTTTGCATGTTCCCCCGTGACTGCGTGGGTTCCCTCCGGGTACTCCGGCTTCATCCCACCTCCAAAGACATCCACCTGGGGATAGCTTGATTGGCGACACTAAATTGGCCCTAGTGTGTGAATGTGAGTGTGAATGCTGTCTGTCTATCTGTGTTGGCCCTGCGATGAGGTGGCGACTTGTCCAGGGTGTGCCCGCCTTCCGCCCGAATGCAGCTGAGATAGGTTTCAGCGACCCCCCCATGTCCCCAAAAGGGACAAGCGGTAGAAAATGGATGGATTATGTTTGTAGTTTTATCTTTATTTTTAACCTATTTTATTTTCTCATTTTCCTTCATCATTGCATGCACAAGCTATATTCAGCTTTGTTTTTTTTCTTTTAAATCTTTTTACCCCTATTTTTTTATGTTCCCTAACGTGACTTCAATTATACAGCATGTAAATACACAACAACCTTGCCCATTTATTATTTTAATATAGGGAAATATAAAGAGAAGGATTAAGTGTTTTTTCCTTGATGGATTGAAGTTATCTGCTCTCATCTGAACAGATGCTTCTTTGTTGGTTTCCTGCATTCCATTAATGTAAAAGCCTCCTCTTCCTTTTTTCATCCATGATCTGAGCTAGCTGTACTTTGTAACAGATGACAGTTTTCAGGGACACTCACTGGAGTCTTACTGCTTTATGTGTACACATTTTTTTTTTTACAGAACTGCTGTTAAATATTTAGGCTTTACACTACCTTATCGAGGATCTCTTTTATTTTTTTTTTATTTGATGTTGCGTGATCTTAGTTCTATTTGAGGTATTGTAAGATTTACAAAAATATCATGTGATATGCTAATGTCTAGCATGACCAAGGTCACTTTAATGCACAGGTTTACCTGGGCTGAAGCCCAGGGGCTCCACCCAATCCTATCTAATCCAATCCAATCCAAAATGAATCAAGTAAAACAATTAAAATAAATAATAATAATGATAGAATACAATAAATCCAATCATGGGACGCCGGATTTCATTGATTGGTGTCCATAGCTGTCAATCACAAAAAGCTCAGGATTGTGTTCTCTCTTCCTCTGTCTCCGCTGCGTTGTTTTTTCCTACTGCTCTTAGCGGGGCTCAAACCCACATCGCTAGTGTGAAAGACCATCGTACTACCATTGAGCTAAAACACAGGCAATCTCCAGGACAGCCAGCACTGTTGTCAAAGACGTGCATTAGCTTGTCACGGCGGAGATGTATTAATGAAATAAATCATTTGTCAAATGGGTGATATTCTTGAATTGTTGCTGTTCTTTTGAGTGGAATCATGATTGGGGGAGGAGAGTTGTTGAGCCCTAGGGCCCCCATTTAGGTTAAGTCGGACCTGCAGCATGACAACACACTTAATAACAGTTTGACAAACAAATATGTAATTCGAGAAATCGAGAAAATCAGGTCTGTTTATAAATTGTATGAATATCTGGGTGTATGTTTGGTAAAGGTATCCATTACGAAACTATGTTCATCCCTATTCTCTGACATCTCTTTGTGGGAACCAACAATCAACAATAGACACCCACACACTCACTGAAAATAGTGTCCTTTGTTCCATTTCCTCTGTCTCTTCATGAACAAAATGTTACTTTTGTGTCCTCACTGGCCATCCCACTTTTAACAATCCTGCATAAATTTGTCTACACGCAAATGCACAGTATATGTGTGTGTAGCGTGAGTTCCCAAATCCCACAAAAGCAGTCAATATGCTCATGTGACCTGATCAATGACAATAACAGTGCCTATGCCCATGACCTGCATTCAGTTGATCTGTGTGTGTGTGCTGGTGTGTATTCCTACAGTCACTTCAGTGTTTACGACCAGACAGTGACAGAGTAGCCTATATTATGTACAACACGCCGCACAGATCTGTGACCTACAGTAACTTGGCGTGTGTTAACTGCCAAATGACGAGCCTTACTGTCTTCACATAAAGTCAAGCATGTCAGAGACACAGTTGGGACAGAAATAAGTATGACTTCGTATGAAAACCTCCTCACTATATTCCCTGGTTTGGCACAATGACTGGAAGTAGAAGGAATGCTGAGATCAGAGGTGTCAAACTCATTTTAGCTCAGGGGCTGCATGGAGGAAAATCTGTGTACACGCGGGCCTGACTATTAAAATCCTGGCATTAAAACTAAAAAAAATAAAGACAACATCAGTTTTTTTTCTTGTCTTACATTGGCCATAAATTGAACAAACACATTCTGAAAATGTTACAATAAAAATATAGAAAAACATACCGGAAGTGGCAAAGTTTAGATCCATGAAGGAAAGAAGAAAGTGAATTAATTTTTATAAGTGAATAAAGCACATATGCATATTTTAAATTTTATTTTGTATTATTTATTTTTTATTAATTAAGTAACGTTTATGACAACCTTTTTCCAAAACACAATATAGAATGTGAGCTATAACAGTGTAATGCATACATTTATCATTTGTTTTCAAAAATGGTTAGAAAAAAGTGCGACCCCAAAGAGTTCCACAGGGTTCGGTTCTTGGCCCTGCACTCTTCAGCATCCACATGCTGCTGCTAGGTGACATCATACGCACATACGATGTTAGCTTTCACTGTTGGGCTGATGACACCCAATAATACATGCCCTTAAAGCTGCCCAACACGCCGGATTGTAGTCAGCTGGAGTCATGTCTTAATGATATTAAACAATGGATGTGAGCTAACTTTTTGCAACTCAACGCCAAGAAAACGGAAATGCTGATTATCGGTCCTGCTCCACACCGACATTTATTTAATAATACCACCTTAACATTTGACAACCAAACAATTACACAAGGTGACTCGGTAAAGAATCTGGGTATTATCTTTGACCCAACTCTCTCCTTTGAGCCACACATTAAAAGCGTTACTAAAACGGCCTTCTTTCATCTCCGTAATATCGCAAAAATTCGCTCCATTCTGTCCACTAAAGACATTGAGATCATTATCCATGCGTTTGTTACGTCTCGCCTCGATTACTGTAACGTATTATTTTCGGGTCTCCCCATGTCTAGCATTAAAAGATTACAGTTGGTACAAAATGCGGCTGCTAGACTTTTGACAAGAACAAGAAAGTTTGATCATATTACGCCTATACTGGCTCACCTGTCCTGGCTTCCTGTGCACTTAAGATGTGACTTTAAGGTTTTACTACTAACATATAAAATACTACACGCCCCCCCCCACACACACACACATATGCGGTTCTCTCCAAGGTTTCTCATAGTCATTGCCACCGACATCCCACTGAGGTGAGTTTTTCCTTGCCCTTATGTGGGCTCTGTAGCACAGATGTCATTGTGGCTTGTGAAGCCCTATGAGACACTTGTGATTTAGGGCTATATAAATAAACATTGATTGATTGATTTTTATTTTTATATGAGAGTTAATGACATTTATGTCCTGTTTGGTTTTGGGGTATGGTTGAATAACTGTCAGTGTATTGTACACCAGCAACAGAATTGGACTTTGAAATTCTAAAATTCAACATGTACAATGGCCAAGATGGTACAAGCTGGCTAAACATACAACACTAATGTACCGAAAAGACAAAATGTCAACCTTTGTTATGAGGGTTACACTTTTTCCCCTAAAAAAACACAGTATTTTATCTAATTAATGCAACAAACTAATTAGTAAAGCAATTGATAGCTGCAGCCCTACAAAGTAGACATATTATAGCCCTGTGGCACATTTGAAAATGCAAAATACAGATACTGCCATCACCAATGCCTTCAGAAATACTTTTGACCAAGCTTCAAAATGAACACTCATGGTCTGACTGAAAATAGTAAACCACGGGTGTGGTTTAAATGACGTGCTTGTGAACTTGTAAACAAGCCAGCTCTGAAGGGACTGGAGTGGATGCTGTTTGATTTCTTAGTGTGCCTCAGATGCACGTTGCTGGGCTAACGTCTCAGTGGTGTGACTCCAGGGGTGGACTGGTCATTGTGATCACTCATCACCAGGAGTTTTCCTTATTGACCTGTGATTTAGTGTAACAACAAAAAATATTCACTACATATGTAGCAGCAGTTTTCCAGATTTTACCAATTTTACCGATTGTTGCAACCGTCTAAAAATAGGAAACTAATAAGTCATTTCAACAAGCCACTTTCCCGCAATAAAACATCTCACAGCCTCGCCCTTTTGTTGTGAAAAGTGCAGGGTTGCAAAGCCGCAGACCATATCCATGACTGTTTCAGCAAAGCCGGTATTATCCTTTTAAAGTTATTATTATAGTGTGTAAATAAACAGAGAGACTAATGACACACCAAACAAACGTTCTCAAATGTATTCTCATGTACTTAAACCGTCAGACATGACAACTCGGATATCTTTGGGACACTTGAACGTGGTCGACTTAAAAAAAACTACAGTGGTCTTAAAAGGGCCAAAAAGCTAATAAGGCATTTCAGCTGTCATACTAACTTGATAAACAGCACCAGGAGTGAATAACAATGTATAATGTTGACTAAATTGTTTAGTGTGCAATGTGGAGGTCCACTAATCTGATAACACCAAAGTCAGATGGTCCCAATAGGTTTAATTGTGGTGAACATTAATCCACAGATTGCCGTCTGCATCGGTTGCCCTCATTCAATTGTTGATGTACTTGTCATGTAACATACGTCCACAAGATATATGATATTGCTGTTTTTTTTTTTACTGTAGGTGTGCTATTGTTGCTGTGTAGACATTTGTGTTTATCCAATCATTCCGTCTAAACTGCAGTTGCATTGGCAGACATGTGATTCATATTACTCGGATCTTAAATCACTGTTCCATATTGAAAATGAATGAAATTCAAATATTCTGTTCTGGGCCCCACAAAAAACAGCACAATTGTATAATTATATGCTTTTTTAATTAAGAAAAAACTTTGTATAAAAACAATACTATAGAATGTTCTACCAGCAACTACAGTAGTTCTAGTAATAACAGTGGTAACTGAACTTACGAGTATTTTGAGATAAAAGCTGCCTGTGAGCTTTTGTTATGCTTTAAATTGCGAGTATACATTTGAGTTGCAAGCTTTTTGTCTCCATACTTTGATGGATGAATATCTGCTGTTAAAATGTATTTTACTACCCTTGGTTGGCATTATTGACTCATTTAGTGTGGTGCTGATATTGTAAAAGTCATATGCTTGTACTGCTTCCCCATGTCGGTCAACCTTGGTTATGGTTTTTCATGACTTATTTCCTTCATTCACTGAATATCATCCAGTTCTTCTTCTCAGTACTGTCCTTCACACTCCATATCTGCATTTCCATGACAGAAAAAAAACAAGTTATGTGTTCTTAGCTACTAGCTAATGCTAGAACGTGAGATAGATTTGAGATGTTTAGGTTGGAACTTATACGGTTCCATTCGCTACAGTAACTAACAGTAGGAGTTGTACACCAAATTTTTAGTCGCAACGTAATTTATGACAACTAGCTGAGAGACCGCTCGTATCCCGAAAATCATGGGAGTGGGGCATTTGTAACCTGAGGTACCATCTTACATGCTCACACACAAGCTCATGTGCAACATATTTAAGCCCAAGAATGAATACGCTCCACACTCCTCGCAAGTACTTAACGATAACCTATACAATCCAAAATATAAAAAAAATGTAAAGACTCAGAATAAACCAAAGGTTCAACTCAAAGCAACTCACCCGCTATTGCACATGTGTAATTCGATTATTGTTATAGCGTACATATCTTAGAATGTATTGACAACATCTGCCTTGCACAAAATAAATAACCGACTGAACTGAAATAAGACTAGATATATTCCACAAAATAAGCACAATTGCATAAATACAGCAGCCTTGAAGTTTAGGTGCAAGCTAACAGGAGGAAGCATAAGAATAAGTCCAGCATGTGCACCTGCAAATATATTCACTTGATGGCAGCCATGTTTTACAACAAATTTTGCTCAAAATTGAGACATCTGCTTGTTGGTTGCTAACTGGTCAAGGTGTGTCCCAAATGTACTGATTATTCTTAAGTCAATTCCACTTATAAGGTTAAAGTTTAGGGTTTAGTAAAAATGCCAACTTTAGGTTTTGTTACAATCTAGTTACATTATTGACCCCAGTAGGACGAGACAGCTACTTAGTGCACAGAAAGCCTTTGGGGAAATTATGGAATCACCAGTCTTGGAGGATGTTCCAGCAGATGAATGAAAATTATGGAATCACTCAATTCTAAAGAGAACTATGAAATCATTAAAAAGAAACAAACCAAAAAAATACAACACTCCACAATGTATTTGTTGCACCGCCTCTGGCTTTTATAACAGCTTGCAGATTCTGAAGTATGGACTTACCATATTGTCTTGGACCATTTTCTTCAATTTCCAACCAAATTTTGAATGAGATTGAGATCCAGACTATTTGCAAGCCATGACATTGACCTTATGTATCTTTATTTTTGGAACATTTTAAGTTTCAGCTCTATGGCAAAAAGCATTACAATTTTGTCCAAAATATCAACGTACACGTTAGCATTTATTGAAGATGTAATGACAGCTATCTCCCCAGTCCCATCACCTGACATGCAGCCCCATACCATCAATGACTGTGGACTTGGGCACGTTTTCTTCAGGCAGTCGTCTTCATAGATCTCATTGAAACTGCACAAAACCAAAGTCCCAGCATCATCACATTGCTCAACGCAGATAAAAAAATCATCACTCAATATGACTTGACTAGTCATCCATAGTCCACGATTGTTTTTCCTTAGCCCATTGTGGGGGAGGGTAACTTTGTTTTTTTTTGTTTAGGCGTTAATGACGGCTTTGGTTTATATTTTCTGTGTTTCAATCCCATTTCCTTTAGGCAACTTCTTAAAGTTCAGTCACAGACGATGACTATGGTTTTCACCCTTTTGTTTTGCTGTGCATTTTCTGTTTTCCAGACATATTGCTTTAAGTTTTCTGTTTTGACACTTTAATGATTTCTTTGGTCTCCCAATATGCTTGCCTTCTACAACCTTCCCATTTTGTATGAATTTGGTCCAGATCAGTGATGTGCGATACCACTGATTTTCTTTCTTACTGAGTAAAATTTGGGTTTGTATCGGCGATATCGATCTGATACCTATACTGTGTGCACATATACTGTACCTAAGGTTTGAAATTGTCATTACTGCCACAAGTGCTGGGAACGTGTATTACAACTGAGTACCGATGAAGCCCATATGGACCACTGCTAAGAAACAGATAATGTTTGACGGCTCTCTAGGAGTCCGTATGGTTAAGAAACACTTACTACATTTCCATGCACTAAATTAGTCTGATTCCTCAAATAGTTCATTTTTTTGTATTTTCACACTTACATGTGAATTGTAAGTGTCCATGAACACTCTCACTTTTGATCATGTGCCATGTGCCTCCCGTACACTGGGGGGCGTTTACTTCATGTTAGTATGGATAACTGAATTACTTAACCGGTTGACCTACGACGTCACATTAGGATTTGCGGATCCTTACAACTTTTTTTAACTGATGTCTGCTGTAATATTGGCAAATATAACAAATATTATGTCTTTAATGGCTATGCTGATGTTAAATGTTTTTTTTTTTTTTTTTTTTTTTTTTTTTAAATTGATCTCAACTCTGTACACTGCTGCTGGAATTTTAATTTTCCTGAAGGAACTCTCCTGAAGGAATCAATAAAGTACTATCCATCTATCTATCTATCTATCTATCTATCTATCTATCTATCTATCTATCTAAATAGCAGACAGCATCAATAAATTATCTTATGTTGCACTACGGACACGACGCCAAGAATGTATCAGGTCGGATGCAAAGAAAGGCGGCGGAAAATATTTTTCCCGAAGGAATTTCTGGACGAAAATCATGGAAACAAACATTTTGAATGTCTCAAAGATCATTTATAAAGGAATCTGTGGATTGATGGAAGGAGTTTTTAATCCAAAGGAAAAGACTGTTCGTGCCCCGAATGATATCCAGAGAAAGATTACTATTGTTCTGGACTATCTTGCTTGTTGTGCGGAAAGTTCATCCGTTGGCTTGCACAAATGCAGCATGATTGTGTATGCTTTATTATTTGCCTTTATATTACATCTGCTTTATTATCTCTCATCTCATTCGTATTGTGTTCGGTAACCCAAATTAGGATGGCATTATACATTTCCTTAGCTACCTTCTTAAATGAATGTTTTTTTATCTACCAATGATACACTTCAAAATATTCTGTTCTTTAAAATTGTAAAAGCAAATAAGCAGTTTCCTCTTCATTAAAATAATTGTTTTTATTGATTGGTGTATGCCAGAGGTGTGGACTCGAGTCACATGACTTGGACTCGAGTAAAACTCGAGTCATGAATTTGATGACTTTAGACTTGACTTGACAAAATGTAAAAAGACTTGTAACTCGGCTTAGACTTTAACATCAATGACTTGTGACTTCACTTGGACTTGAGCCTTTTGACTTGACATGACTTGCTACTTTCCCCAAATCCAACGATTAAAAAGTTATTCAGGAGCGCTCTGTATCTTCAATTGTGTACGCATGTGTGTGACAGTGTGTGCGCTACCTGTCAGTACAACAGCCAATCAAATTACATCCACGTTATTTTTGTCCCACAGCATTCATCCAATCAAATTGCAGGAAAACCAACAAAGAAGAGCTCTCAAACAACGCGGCAGTGAGGAAAAATGATGCCAAAAATAGTTTTGTTCTGGTATTAAAACTACAACTTGGTCAACAAAAAACGAATTGCCGTATGCAAAAGATGTGGTTCGAAGATTATAGACGGAGACGCAACAACTTCCAACTTCGTTCGACATTTGAAGTTGCACAAAGAAGGGTAAGTTTTGAATGTAAGCTAACGTTTATTGGCTGAGTAACATAACTTTTATTTGCTGTGTAGTTAAATCAGTGAGGCTGTAAACTCACTGCTAACGTTATAACCATAGACATCTTCTAAGTAGACGCAGCATCGACCACTACTGCCTACTGGTGCTGACGAGACGGGGGCGGGGCCGCCATCTTGTAGTGGTGATCCACTCCACTCAGCGCAATTCATTTTGCAGGACCAATGAACTGTCAGCGCATTTTATCTCACTGAATACCACTGAATTTCACGCGCTTTTTTGTCATACATGTAACTATGATAAGGGAAACATGTTTTGGCGTGTTCATAGTTTGCTTAACAGTAATAGAATATTCTTATATGCTATAAGTGACCAGACGTCCAAGATCAAAACTGGGAATAATAATCCTAGAGAAGGGGGAAAAAAAACGGTCAGCTATTTTTAAGTTGTAGAAACAATATGATTAGGTTATATATACACATGTGTATATCCTACATAAACAATGTATGAATATATTGGATATCTATATATCTTACGGACCAATATACTTTATTTCTGTTGCTGCAACAGCAGAGAATTTATTCTGTCTTGACACTTTGTATTGATATTTTGTATTACATTCTTCTCGTAAACGATCATGTTTACAGTGATTGTCTTATATGTATTTTTCATGTATGTTGCTTTGGATAAAAGTGTCTGCCAAATACTTAAAGGCCTACTGAAACTCACTACTACCGACCACGCAGTCTGATAGTTTATACATCAATGATGAAATCTTAACATTGCAACACATGCCAATACGGCCGGTTTAGTTTACTATATTGCAATTTTAAATTTCGCGCGGAAGTATCATGCTAAAACGTTGCGGTATGATGACGCGTGCGGGTGACGTCACACATTGTAGAGGACATTTTCGTCCAGCACCGTTCACAGCTATATGTCGTCTCTTTTCATCGCATAATTACACAGTATTATGGACGTCTGTGTTGCTGAATCGTTTGCAATTTGTTCAATTAATAATGGAGACGTCAAAGAAGAAAGATGTAGGTGGGGAGCAGTGTATTGCGGCAGCCTTTAGCAACACAAACACAGCCTTGTTTGCATTCCCGAAAGATGACGGTGAAGCTTTACTATGGAACAGAGCGGTCAAGTGAACATGGTTCCCTACCACATGTCAACCGGCAGGTTTCGGTGAGAAAATTATGGTAATAAGTCCGCTCTTACCGTAGACATGAGCGTAGAGTTGCGTCGTTCTTCCTGCACCTGTCAAAGAGGCTGCTGCGGACTCTCTAAGCCTCCTCCCGACCGGCCGCCCCCGACCATCAGTTGCTGCTACCGTGGAACAAGCATCAGCTGCCTTCGCCTCATCGAGAAACGTAGCTTCCCTCGGAGACACTGGCGGTCACCACACCCGTGGCCACACCCCTCCGACTTTTAGATTGTACAGGTACAACCATATAATCTCACTAAAACAGTAGTAACACAATAAGCAGATAAGGGATTTTCCAGAATTATCCTAGTAAATTTGTCTAATAACATCTGAATCGCTCTGCTGTTTGGTTTTTTTTTTTTTTTTTTTAGTCCTTCACTCTCACTTTCCTCATCCACAAATCTTTCATCCTCGCTCGAATTAATGGGGAAAATGTCACTTTCTCAGTCCGAATCGCTTTCGCTGCTGGTGGCCATGATTGTAAACAATGTGCGGATGTGAGGAGCTCCACAACCCATGACGTTACGCGCATATCGTCTGCTACAGGCAAGGCTTTTTTATTAGCGACCAAAAGTTGCCAACTTTATTGTCGATGTTCTCCACTAAATCCTTTCAGCAAAAATATCGTGAAATGATCCAGTATGACACATAGAATGGACCTGCTATCCCCGTTTAAATAAGAAAATCTCATTTCAGTAGGCCTTTAAACATATATAAACACCTCAAAGTCTTTATATCAGCTAAAACCACCAATCTGTTTCACTGGATTCAGAATGAAACCAAAGTCTGTCTTACCCAACAATGTTAGTATTTGAATATTGTTACTTGAAGACTTATTCCTGGTTACAATTATACTGTTAAGAGAGTATTGTCCTATATTTTGCCTAAAATGAAAATGCATCATAATCAGTGGCGGCTGGTGAATTTTGGTGGGGCTGAAAATTTGTAGACCTAATACCTGTAGGGGCGTCATCCTCCCCCAGAAGATTTGTTTGTGAATTTAACATACAAGGATCTTTGCTCCTTCTCAACTCAGTGGTAATATTCTGTTCACAAAATACAACCAATAATACGTTAATGTTAAATCTTACTCGTGAAAAGTAATCCCCCGATTCCTATTTTCAACAGTCTGCTCATTTGAGCAGGAAAACGCTGAACACCAGCCCGGCATCTTTGTTTTCTACCTCTTAACTGTCAATTTAGGCTGCTCGCCAGCTCCTCATCACCACTTCAAGATGGCGGGCCAATTGCTCGTGTCACAGCAGCCAATGCTGGGTCTACTTATAAGATGTCTATGGTTATAACGTCATTGCAAACACTACAATCTGTTGCATCCACTGCAGTTCGCTACTTTATTCATACTTTTTGTCAAGTGTTTTTTTTTTTTAAAGCAGGGTTGCATGATTGTACTTACACATAATGGTACGTTAGTGAATGTATCACACAGTAACATAACGTTAGACGGCGGTCAGCAGCACCGCATATTTTAGCCACCTACAAAAAGACAAACATAGTCAATAAAGGCCGGTTAAAATGTATACTATATTAAGAATATGTGTACAAATTTCATAGGGCCCTGACATCTAAAAAGTACAACTCTGTTCATTGTTATGTTCATGTATTTATGTTTTTCATGTGTACGCACACATAAACACACATACAGTATGAGATGAGATCAATGAGATAAGGTAAGAACAGGATGGAAACTGCTGTGGAACTAGTTCAAATGCCATATGCCATGGAAGTACAAACCCCGTTTTCATATGAGTTGGGAAATTGTGTTAAGTGTAAATATAAACAGAATACATCCATCCATCCATTTTCTACCGCTTATTCCCTTTGGGGTCGCGGGGGGCGCTGGTGCCTATCTCAGCTACAATCGGGTGGAAGCCGGGGTACACCCTGGACAAGTCGCCACCTCATCACAGGGCCAACAACAGATAGACAGACAACATTCACACTTACATTCACACAATAGGGACAATTAAGTGTTGCCAATCAACCTATCCCCAGGTGCATGTCTTTGGAGGTGGGAGCAGGGGCGGTTCTAGGCATGCTTATATGAGGGGGCAGTCAGAAATGTGAAGGTATTTGTGTACACATCATGCTCCAGCACTTTTTTTCTGTGCTTATAGTAGCTAAAGGGTCTTTAGCTATGTGTCCAACCCCAACCTGGAGTAGTGGATTGCACTTTGTCAGGCCTCTACCTTCAGACCTGTCCAACTTGGGTGTCCCACCTGAAGACTAAGCTCCTGCTGGTATAGCTCTTACGGTCACTGAGGCACGCAAACCCCCTGACCACAATAAGGTGGCAATCCCTCAGGGGGGGAAACATTAACAGCGCTGCCATATTTCCGACAGCGGAAAAAGAAGCAGGCGTCTCGCACCACAGAATACTCTAGCCATGGTCGTGTGCGGTACCAGGCAGGATTGAATGATCTTAATGTTGTACCAAATGCACGCTTTGGCTGAGATGGTGCGTTGCCATTTAAGTCACTGGGTACATGAGCAGGCTGCATTGGGGGAGCGCTTGTTGGGGGGACAGAGGGAGCTGGTGCAGGAGAAACAGTGCTTGCTGGTGCTCAAGGTGCAGTATTGCTAGCTGCTGTCCCTGATGTACTAGCAGTAGCATCATTGCTACTACTACATGCAGGAGCAGGACTAGACTTTTTAAATGCTCTGAAAAATGGATGCATTACAGAGCATTAACTTTCTCTTTGTGAGCTGCTGGAAGCTGGAGCAGAAAATAAGTAAGCTTGAACAACAACAGAAAAAACCCGCTGTGATTACATGAAGAAAAACAACAACAGTACAGGAGTACAGCCTGGGGCGGGGCTTTACGTAGAGGTCTGTCAGACACAGGTCACTTGTCTTCAGTTTTTCGCATACAGTTGACGTGGGCACTCATCTGGGCACAAAATTCATTCACTCCAATGTATGTGTTGCCCACTTGCTTGTAAATTGATGAAAACGGCTGTGTTTTTGTTTTTAGGTGTCATGGTCATATCAAATGAAACTTATAATTTGTTTATTACAAAATGTAGATGGAAACATTAAAGGTTGACTGTGTAGAATTACAAGAAAAACAACAGAAATAGAATTCCAGCAGTCGATTGCCAGACCGTTGCTAAGTAAAACGGTCCGTTGCTAGGGACTCCACTCTGAACAGAGGACAGCAGAGGAGGACTGCTAAGCAGGATATATACCTTATGTTTCATTTTTACCGTCATTAACAGCATCATAAATGACTTGTAGCTTGTTACAGGGACAGTGGAGGCTCTCTGCCTTCCAAACCACTGCTGCTCAGAGCCTCTGCTGTCACTGCTCTCGTCAAGTTGTAAAAAAAAAAAAAGAAAAAAGAAAAAAGGAACTCCGTAGCACCGGAAGTCCGCGACGATAAACGTGTTTCTGACAAATAAGACTACACAAATACACCCATCCTAACAAGTATATGATAAATGTAAACAACTTTTCATTTTCTTTTACTTTCATACTGCAACAGTGATTGGATGTTTACTGAGGGTGAGGGGTGTGTGCGGGTGTGTGTCCACTGCGCAGCCTGTGGAATGGTGAATAAACGCACAGCGGAGGGAGGGATGAAAGGGAAGCCGACACTACTATATCGTGTGTGTCCCTTTTTTGGCGGATTTTTCCGCTAGTGCAGATAATTTTGTCAACTGGTAATGTAGTAATTTTGTGAGTTTATTAAAATTTGCTTTCTCAAATTTTGATTTGAGGGGGCAATACATTTATTTAAGGGGGCTCTGCCCCCTCTTGCCCCTGCGTAGAGCCGGCCATGGGTGGGAGGAAGCCTGAGTACCCGGAGGGAACCCACGCATTCACGGGGAGAACATGCAAACTCCACACAGAAAGACTCTGAGCTCGTATTGTGGGGCAGACGCACTAACACCTCTGCCACCATGAAGACTAAACGGAATACAATGATTTGCAAATCATTTTCAACCCATATTCAGTTGAATATGCTAGAAAGACGACATATTTGATGTTCAAACTGATAAACATTTTTTTTGCAAATAATAACTTTAGAATTTGATGCCACCAACACGTGACAAATAAGTTGGGAAAGGTGGCAATAAATACTGATAAAGTTGAGGAATGCTCATCAAACACTTAAAGCCTGCACTTACAGGTGTGCAGGCTAATTGGGAACTGTTGGGTGCCATGATTGGGTATAAAAGCAGCTTCCATGAAATGCTAAGTAATTCACAAACAAGGATGGGGTGAGGGTCACCACTTTGTAAGCCAATTGTTTAACAGTTTTAGAACAACATTTCTCAACGAGCTATTGCAAGGAATTTAGGGATTTTACCATCTACGGTCCGTAAAATCATCAAAAAGTTCAGAGAAGTTCAGAGCGATGATATTTCGTTGTTCTTTGAACCTGTTCATTGCAATAATGACAATAAAACTCTATTCTATTACGGACTTTTGATCCCTCAGGCGGTACTGCATTAATAACCGACATCAGTGTGTAAAGGATGTCACCACATGGGCTCAGGAACACTTCATAAAACCACTGTCAGTAACTACAGTTGGTTGCTACATCTGTAAGTGCAAGTTAAAACTCTACTATGCAAAGACAAACCCATTTATCAACAATATCCTGAAACGCCGCCGGCTTGGCTGGGCCCGAGCTCACCTAAGATGGACTGATGCAAAGTGGAAAGGTGTTCTGTGGTATGACGAGTCCACATTTCACATTATATTTGGAAACAGAGGACGTGGTGTTCTCCAGAACAATGAGGAAAATAACCATTCGGATTGTTATAGGTGCAAAGATCAAAAGCCAGCATCTGTGATGGTATGGGCATGTATTAGTGCCCAAGGCATAGGCAACTTACACATCTGTGAAGGCACCATTAATGCTGAAAGGTCCATACAGGTTTTGGATCAACATACATGTATGTTGTCATCCAAGCAACGTTATCATGGATGGCCCTGCTTATTTCAGTAAGACAAGTGTTGCAACAGCGTGGCTTCGTAAAAAATGGTGCGGGTACTTTCCTGGCCCGCCTGCAGTCAACACCTGTCTCCCATCGAAAATGTGTGGCGCATTATGAAGCTTAAAATACGACAGCGGACTGTTGAACGACTGAAGCTCTACATAAAACAAGAATGTGAAAGAATTCCACTTTCAAAGTTTCAACAATTAGTTTCCTCAGTTCCCAAACGTTTATTGAGTGTTGTTAAAGAAAAGGTGATGTAACACAGTGGTGAACATGTCCTTTTCCCAACTACTTTGGCATGTGCTGCAGCCATGAAATTCTAAGTTAATTATTTGCAAAAAAAATAAAGTCTTTGAGTTTGAACATCAAATATCTTGTCTTTGTAGTGCATTCAATTGAATATGGGTTGAAAAGGATTTGAAAATCATTGTATTCCGTTTATATTTACATCCAACACAATTTCCAAACTCATATGGAAACGGGGTTTATACAATGTTAACACTTTAGTGCAAATAAGTACAGTTGCACTTGTTTTTTCAAATGTGTTTATTCTTTGGTATGACTCCGGCCGAGTCATACCAAAGACTATAAAAAAAATGGGACCTATTGCCTCCCTGTTTGGCACTCAGCATCAAGGGTTGGAATTGGAGGTTGAATCACCATAAATGATTCATGAGCGCGGCACCGCTGCTGCCCACTGCTCCCATCACTTCCCGGGGGTGATCAAGGAGATGAGTCAAATGCAGAGGACACCTAGTGTGTGTGTGACAATCATTGGTACTTTAACTTAAGTGGGAATGCTGGTGCCAGCAACTTACACAGTGGTTTGTAAACATTCATATATAATAATCAGGATCTCAATTGTATATAAACTTAAGGGGGGCTTGATAAAAATGTGGTTCCCTACGGGGTTATGACAGAAGTTAATTGAACCACTGGGTACCGGGTAATATAGCTTACATATGGGTTTAATTTTTTTGTGCCTACATTTTTTTTTAACCGTAACTTAAAACTGCAGATCCAATTCTGGGCCTGAGGAAAATGAAACTCAATTTAGTTTTGAAGATCCCTCGTCACAATGTTTTCTGTTTTTTACAGTGCCCTTATGGTTGGAGTGTCCGCGCTGAGACCAAAGACTGTAAAATTGGGAAGTGCAATGTCATCACAATTTTTTTTATAATAAATACATACAGCGTTTTAAAAGCATACATAATCTGTCTAAATATATTAGTCTGTGGTTAAAAGGACTTGAAATGACTCGAAACTCAAAATGGAGGACTTGAGACTTGACTTGAGACTTTACAGTTTTGACTTTGGACTTGCCTGTTTTGACTCGGGACTTGACTTGAGACTTGAGGTCAAAGACTTGAGACTTACTTGTGACTTGCAAAACAATGACTTGGTCCCACCTCTGGCTAAATGCTTCCGGGTTGTATCCCGCGCGTTGTGACTGGCACATGCACCTCCAGTCTCTGGCCGCACACACCTCCACACCAGTGACCTGCGGTGAGGTTCATGGCTGGTGAGGCACTGAATTCATCACAGTCAGATTTATGAACATATGAACCCTATTGAGTATCTTATTCACCATTTGATTGGCAGCAGTTAACGGGTTATGTTTTAAAGCTCATACCAGCATTCTTCCCTGCTTGGCACTCAGCATCAAGGGTTGGAATTGGGGGTTATCCATCCATCCATCCACATTTCTACTGCTTATTCCCTTTCGGGGTCGCGGGGGGCGCTGACGCCTATCTCAGCTACAATCGGGCGGAAGGCAGAGTACACCCTGGACAAGTCGCCATCTCATCGCAGGGCCAACACAGATAGACAGACAACATTCACACTCACATTCACACACTAGGGCCAATTTAGTGTTGCCAATCAACCTATCCCCAGGTGCACGTCTTTGGAAGTGGGAGGAAGCCGGAGTACCCGGAGGGAACCCACGCAGTCACGGGGGGAACATGCAAACTCCACACAGAAAGATCCCGAGCCTGGATTTGAACCCAGGACTGCAGGAACTTCGTATTGTGAGGCAGACGCACTAACCCCTCTGCCACCGGGTTAAATCACCAAAAATGATTCCTGGCCGCTGCTGCTCACTGCTCCCCTGACCTCCCAGGGGGTGAACAATGAGATAAGTCAAATGCAGAGGACAAATTTAACCACACCTAGTGTGTGTGTGACAATCGTTGGTACTTTAACTTAATGTAGCAGGTACTTTAGCTAGTATAGTAGAAGTTCTCAATATTTGGGCTAATCAAAAGTCTAGATTACGACTCAGAGAGAGTAGGACAGACACAATTAAATACTTTAAATGATACTGGTGGTATTTAAACATGTACAGTGCAACAACTAGTGGACAGACATTAATAGTAATGGCCATTCAAAACAAAAGAAAAAAACAGAAAGGAATCTCAACAAACAATAATGGTTTTCATCCATCCATTTCCTACCGCTTATTCCCTTTGGGGTCACGGGGGGTGCTGGCGCCTATCTCAGCTACAATCGGGCGGAAGGCGGGGTACACCCCAGACAAGTCGCCACCTCATCGCAGACAATGTTGGTTTAGTTCAGGTAATTCATAAAAAGTAATATCAAAAGTTCTTCAAGTTTATAGGAGCCATATGAGACTGATCGCAGTCCATATGTAACATTTGCAGTTCATACAGCCACTCGGGTTGGCGTTGACGATATGGCAGTTTGTAGTGAAAGTTCAGTTTATGGGCAGGTTGTGTATGAGGTAGTGCAAACGGCCGCAGAGCAATGAAGTGCGAGGCAAGGGGTTTGGCTGTAAGCCGCCTACCGGCTCGACCAGAGAAGGTGGAGTTCAGGGGTTGAGGAGGTGGAGATCCTTGGGCTCGGGCTCGAGGCCTATCTACAGCTCGCCATCCAAGACTTAGGGACCTGGCGTACGTAAACACAGGACCCGGAGTTCAATCAATGTGCGCACATAAATATCAACATTAAGTTGATCTATTGTTCGAACTTCAATAAATAAATTACACTTATTATTATAATTATTAGCGATAATACTGCTAACATTAACAATATTAAATGATCACATGTATGTACAAAATAACAAACACGACAGTACAGCGTTGTCACTATGACAGATGTAACCGCGCTCCAGCGGCCGTGTTTATTCATTGACTTTACTGTAGCATAAAAATGCAGATGGCCTTAAAACGCCACAATACTCAGTCACCATATTTAAGTACCCAAAATAAAGGTTTGACATAAATATAAATTCAATCGGATCAGAAACATTGGAGGAAACAGGATTAAAACCCGATGCTGACCGCCTATAGAAAATACATGGGTACGGCTAGTAGATACTATTAGCAAACCAATTCACTTACCAACTCGGCTTAATATCTCAACATCGACGCAACTCGGCCCTGATGGTCGGCATCTATAAGTTTACAATTAGTTGTAAAATGTTGGACGGTTGTTTTTACGATATGCAGGCAAACGACAACTTTAAAACATACCGGCTTCAGAAGTCCCCAGGCCTAGCCAAGTAGTGAAAGAATGATCTCTGGTATGACTAGCACCCTCTACCACCAGGAGGCCGGAGAACAGGTCCCTCACATGGTGCGTCGTCGCAGCCGTTTTATGATTGCCCAGCACAAGAAATATGTTACACACATACAGTTGTTTACAAAATACACTGTACATTATATACCTCAGCTAACTAAACTATGGAAATGTATAATATAATTCATATAGCAATACGGTCTCACTGCACAGCAGTCAGCAGTTAGCCGAATCATTGCGCAATCCACAGGGAGGCTCAACTGGCTGTGACTCACCGCAAGTCTCTTCTCAGTATTTGAACGGCAAATGTAAAATTTAGCTATTTTGAATAAAAATATTCTAAAACTGCTGAAGTTAAATGGAAAAAAACTTTATAGTATAATCACTGGATAAATACAACAATTTAACTATTTTTTTTCCGTTTTACATTTTTTATCTTTCCATGATGCACGTGAGGCACCGCCTCACCTGCCTCCCCTGACTGCACGTTACTGCTCCACACCTCCTTGAGGGATATGGTTTCCAATCGCATAAGCCAGGTGTGTTAGTCTGACTTTTCAAAAACGATCATATTAAGGTGTTTCCATTGGTAACCGGAGTCTTATTGAAAGC
Source organism: Nerophis ophidion (assembly GCF_033978795.1). Taxonomy (NCBI): domain Eukaryota; kingdom Metazoa; phylum Chordata; class Actinopteri; order Syngnathiformes; family Syngnathidae; genus Nerophis; species Nerophis ophidion. The sequence continues at coordinate 26,469,718 of NC_084632.1, read as the reverse complement.
CAAATAGGACTCATTTAAGGACACGTACCGACTGATTTAGACAAGATCTCAATTACTTAGTTACTTTACGCCGTGATCCTGATAATGATATACATTATCTCAAATAACTAAAGTCTTGTTATTTTGATTTGAGAATCGATATTAAAGCATAAATAATTGGTATCAGCGATACTCCTATTTCAGTATCGAGTTGCACATCTAAACTACATCAATAATGTTTAAAGGCCTACTGAAATGGGATTTTCTTATTTAAAAGGGGATAGCAGGTCCATTCTATGTGTCATACTTGATCATTTCGCGATATTGCTATATTTTTGCTGAAAGGATTTAGTAGAGAACATCCACGATAAAGTTCGCAACTTTTGGTGCTAAGAGAAAAGCCCTGCCTCTACCGGAAGTCGCAGACGATGACGTTACCCGTGTGATGGCTCCTCACATATTCACATATTCGGACCGAGAAAACGACAATTTCCCCATTAATTTGAGCGAGGATGAAAGATTTGTGTTTGAGGATATTGATAGCGACAGACTAGAAAAAAAAAAAACAAGTAAAAAAAAAAAACGCGATTGCATTGGGGCGGATTCCGATGTTTTTAGACACATTTACTAGGTTAATTCTGGGAAATCCCTTATCTTTCTATTGTGTTGCTAGAGTTTTAGTGAGTTAAATAATACCTGATAGTTGGAAGGGTGTGTCCACGGGTGTTTTGACGCGCAACACAGTATTTTATTAATTGTAACAAATTGCAAAAGATTCAGCAACACAGATGTCCAAAATACTGTATAATTATGCCGTTAAAGCAGACGACATTTAGCTGTGGGTGTGCGCAGCGCTCATACTTCCTAAAAACCTGTGACGTATTGCGTACACATCATTACACGACGTTTCGAAGACGAAACTCCCGGGAAATTTAAAATTGTATTTTAGTAAACTAAAAAGGCCGTATTGGCATGTGTTGCAATGTTAATATTTCATCATTGATATATAAACTATCCGATTGCGTGGTGGGTAGTAGTGGGTTTCAGTAGACTTTTAAGGGGCACACCTATACTGCAAAGATTTAGTAATGTGATTTGCGATTTGCTTACCATATGGCATAAAAGTTATTTTTCTGTCAGCAATACTATAGACATTATTATTATGAGTTTTATTTTACAAATCAATCAGATTGCGTTATGAAGAGACTTCAGTGTGAACTCTCCTGCGTTCCAGTCACATAATGGTGAATAATGATGATGCTTGTTGTAGGCTTCAACTTTATCCACTGAAATAGAGGTATACAAAATAAATAGTTGACAAATTAGAAGAAACAGGCAAAAATAATGTTTTAGGGAACTCACGTCAATCAATGTTTCACCTCTGATCACTTGGGTTTTTGAGCATGACACTTCCCCTTTGCTCCTGATGTGTCGTGGTTAAGGCCTTGCATGGCAGCTCCCACCATCAGTGTGTGAATGTTAGTGTGAACGGGTGATTGTGGAAATAGTGTCAAAGCTCTTTGAGTACCTTGAAGGTAGAAACACGCTATACAACTATAACCCATTTAACATTTTATAATCTTCTCTACGGTTCAGAAAATGTTGATTTTGATTGCACAAATCCTTGAAATTGCCACAAATGCGGCAGTACTAAGACGATTAGAATTGAAGCATGTTTACTTCTCTAAACACTGCAGGACATGTGACATCAAGAGGCCATGTCTGTATTCAGGTCAGTTTGCATTCACATTTGAGTTTGGGAAAAATGTTTTCAATATGAATGACTACATAAAAAGGTCAGATTTGACAAAAAATAAATCTGAATAGGCTATCATACCTTCCAGTGTTGTGAACGCACTGAAGTAGCCTTAACGCTGCTGTGGTCTGGCGGGACCTTGTTAAGCGACTAAATTTTCAGTATAGTAATGCGGGCGTTACTGATGGAACGGATTTGATTGGATAATAAGCACTGCGGAAGGGTCTTCAAATGACTTACAATTAGTGGAGTCCCAATACTAATATTTTGGTACTGGTACTAAAATTATTTTGATACTTTTTGGTACTTTTCAATACTTTTCTAAATAAAGGGGACAACAAAAAATGAATATTTGGCTTTATTTCAACCAAAAATCCTGGAGTACATTAAACTTAAGTTTCTTATTGCAAGTTTGTTCTTAAATAAAATTGTGAACATACTAGACATCTTGTATTTTATTAGTAAGTAAGCAAACAAAGGCTCCTAATTAATCTGCTGACGTATGCAGTAACAAATTGTGTTATTTATCATTCTATTATTTTGTCGAAACTATTAAGGACAAGAGGTAGTAAATTAATTATTTATCTACCTACTTTTTCTTTTAACATGTTCAATCTACACTTCTGTTCAAATGTATTAGTCACTTATTCTTCTGTTGTTTGATACTTTACATTAGCTTTGGATGATACCACAATTTGGGGTATTAAGCCGATACCAAGTCATATTCAAAGTCCTCATGTGTCCAGAGACATATTTTCTGAGTTCATAAACATAATATAAATAATAAAAATAAAAAAAACTAAAGATATTGTGATGCCAAAAAACATTGACGTACCATGAATTGATTAACGTGGAGCCCGACTTAAACAAGTTGAAAAACTTATTCGGGTGTTACCATTTAGTGGTCAATTGTACGGAATATGTACTGAACTGTGCAATCTACTAATAAAAGTTTCCATCAATCAATCAATCATAGTAGTATCGACTGTATCATTACAGTGGATGTCAGGTGTAGATCCACCAATGGCGTTTGTTTACATTTTGACACCAGTGAGCTACGGTGTGTAGTGAAGCATGTTTAATCCATCCATGTTTCCAGGGATGATACTTGTAAGAAACATGCTTTATTTGTCACCACGAAGGCGAGGATTAGGGATTTAGAAGTACTTTTCAGAGGCGGTATAGTACAGAATATGATTAATAAGTGTTGCGATACTATACTACGTATAATCATAGTGACTGTGTTATTGTTTATTTAAAAGGGATATTTTTGTTAAAAAAAAAAAAATCACACCAAATTATTTAGGGGGTCTTAAGTATACATTCGGGGGCTTCAGCCCACCCTAAATCGGCCTAACGATGCTAATGCTGACTGAGCAGCGAACAGGCGAGAAAGCCACCTGGAAAATTGTAGAAAAAAGAGGAAAACAGGAAATGGAAAGCAAAGTAAGAGTGCTCGACAGAATATGAAACCAAAATACAGGAATATAAAAAAAAACTCCTGTCATGACTAAATTAACACAAGAAACATACATTTTCACTCATCTGTATAAGGTTTGAGAGTCAGGTTCATGAGTAGGTTTGCTCATGAAGTATCCCAAATTTTCTTTTCTGAATTTTGACATTACATCACATATGCTCAAACCCGCCATCCAAGTTTAATAAATAATGGGTGCACTGATTATGTTGTCTAATCCTGTCAGTCAAACTACATTGAAAATTAACCTTGGCGAATGCAACCATAGTTACATCACATACACGCTATCTAGACTAGAGTAGACTGAGTGACACTCATTGGATAGTGCAGCTTTAATCCTCTCAAAACAATGCTCGATTCCGTGCCATTACAACTGAACTCATTCAGTTATGGGATGCATGGGTTGCAGCAGGTGAGTCTGTAACATTGAATTTGAATTATTTGTGTTTGACTCAACATTTAAAACGACCCCAAAAGGGACAAGCGGTAGTAAGTGGATGGATGGATGATGTGGATTTTACTCCCCGTAAATCAAATCTATAGAGATTGATTTGGGCGTAGATCCCAGACCCTTTCATCCACTGACACAATGTGGCTGTTTAACATAACAATGGTGTCAAGCAGCTTATGACTGGCTCGGAAAGCAGCTTTAACAGTATTTTGATACTTGTTTAAAAGGCGTGTGCTCGGAGGCGTGTTTTTTATTAGTTTGTCCTTGTAACCGGTCCGACAGCGTTTTAAGTCACCTGAGAGAAGACGAGACGAAACTGCATGAGCTCAAAGTCCTTACCGCTTGTCTTTTCCCTCGCTCCGAGGCGGGTGTAGTACGTTTTTCCTTGTTGATTAAGTTTTTTACTCTTTTTTTTAATTTTGCCGTGTGGAAAAGCCAGGCTGGTGTTTTGTGTGCGTCAGGTGGCCCCGTTTGGAGGCGGCAGACAATCCCCGGACAGACGCTAACATTTGGAACAACACTGACAGTCATCGACTCAAGCCTCGGGGAGCTGCGCCATGCCTGTGCGACAGAAAGGTACATTATCTTGTTCCGACTTTAGCTTATACATTTATGAAAAGTAATGGGTTTGCACCTTTCAAAGGTGATTCGAGAAACTTACCGTAATGTTACTGCTAGTGTTTATTTTGCTCAGAAATGCACTGCCACCATTAAAATTGTATGCGACACAGGTGGAAATGAATTATGTTACTAATTTAGACTTCAACCGTGCCACGAAAAGTACCTATTCACTCAACATATTTCCTATTTGGCTTAGTAATAGTCACCAAGAAAGGCGTTCACTATATATTTTGATTAGTCAGAAGTCTAACTTTTTCCAGTCAATCTGGCCAGTTCATTAGGTACACCTCTTTCAAATAGTCAGATTTTTAAAATCCTGTCCTTTTTTAAAACTAGATATACTTACAGCCACTAATGGGGGGAGATGCAGAACCCTCTGATTGTTTATCATACCTCAGGGCTAGTCAACTAAATTGTTTTGTAGGCCACATTTCCAGAAAGCTAAGGACCAGAGCGGGGAACCTTCTTCCTTCACTATTTTCTATATTCCTGAGAACTAGCATTCTCCAAAGTGGAAACAACATATATATATGTATATATATATATACATACATATATATATATATATATATATATATATATATATGTATATGTATATATATATATATACATATATATATATATGCAGAATGCAGTGTTACAGTGGCTCTGCCGCTGTATAGTAACGGCGGGCCAGCTCTAATGTTAATTTGATATTGCCTCAAGGGCCAAATTTGGCCCGCGGGCCAGAGTTTGACACCCATGGGTTAGTGCATCTGCCTCACAATACGAAGGTCCTGAGTAGTCCTGGGTTCAATCCCGGGCTTGGGATCTTCCTGTGTGGAGTTTATGTTCCCTCCTGGTACTCCGGCTTCCTCCCACCTCCAAAGACATGCACCTGGGGATAGGTTGATTGGCAACACTAAATTGGCCCTAGTGTGTGAATGTCAGTGTGTATGTTGTCTGCCTATCTGTGTTGGCCCTGCGATGAGGTGGCGACTTGTCCAGGGTGTACCCCGCCTTCCACCCGATTGTAGCTGAGATAGGCGCCAGCACCCCCCGCGACCCCAAAGGGAATAAGCTGTAGAAAATGGATGGATGGATATATATATATATATATTAGGGCTGCAACAACTAATCGATTAAAATCCATTCTAAAAATAGTTGGCGATTAATTTAGTCATCGATTCGTAGGATGTATGCAATGCGCATGCACGGAGGATTTTTTTTTTTTTTTTCATTATTATAATTTTTTCCCCCCTAAACCTTTATTTATAAACTGCAACTAGGACTGGGCAATATTGGCTTTTATTAATATCGCAATATTTTTATGCCATATTGAGATATACGATATATATTACGATATTTTGCCTTGGCCTTGAATGAACACTTGATGCATATAATCACAGCAGTATGATGATTCTATGTGTCTACATTAAAACATTCTTCTTCATACTGCATTAATATATGCTCCTTTTTAAACTTTCATGCAGAGAGGGAAATCACAACTGAGTCAATTGACCAAAACTGTATTCATTAAATAATCTTCATTCTCTCACGGGTGACTTTTTTAAATGAAAGAACAAATTAATAGTGTTGCCACCTTTTTGTAGTAACACTTCTGCTGCATACTTTGCATTGATTGATTGATACTTTTATTAGCAGATTGCACAGTACAGTACATATTCCGTACAATTGACCACTAAATGGTAACACCCGAATAAGTTTTTCAACTTGTCTAAGTCGGGGTCCACGTGAATCAATTCATGGTACAAATATATACTATCAGCATAATACAGTCATCACACAGGTTAATCATCATAGTATATACATTGAACAGCATATTACTGTTGTCTGCTGAATATCTTCCCACTTGGAGCCAAACCACCGCCAGATGATGGACCCTCTGCTCTTTATGTTGGGCATTTATTGTTCTTCCTCCATTTGTGATAAGTTTCGCACCATCTCTCTCTCTCTGATCGGCGAGAGCTATGACGCTAGACTCGCGAGAGTATGTGACGTATGTAAGAAGGCGGCTTGTTTTCCGTATGTCAGAATGAGAGACGAGGAGGAGTCAGAGAGAAACGCCTGTTGTGTAAAGCATGCAGCTCAAAGCAACTCGACCTGCCTCAGCTAATGCTAATGTTAGCCCTCGGCGAGAGCGTGTGACGCTACATGCGCAACAGTGTGTGACGTATGTAAGAAGGCGGGATTGTTTTACGTCTCTGTGAGAAGGACAGACGAGAAGGAGGGAAACACGCCAGTAATGTAATGCACGCAGCTTAAAGCAACGGTGTGAGGACATATAATCGAATATTATGATATAGTCATTTTCTATATGGCACAGAGACAAACCTGCGATATATCGCCCAGCCCTAACTGCAACATTTACAAACAGGTGAAAAACAATAATCAAAATAAGTAAAAAAAAAACTGTACAAAACAGCGCCAGGGCAGCGCTGAGCCTACGTCTCATGAGGTGGCAGTGAGCCAGCCAATGATGTGTCATGTGCAGCTCACGTGACCACACCGTATCCTTTGTTTGGAAACATTCGAAAAATGGCGGAGGAAAACAGTACGGATAGTTCAGCGGAGAAACATCTCGAGGTTATAAAAGTGTACGACCTAAGTCGTCAAAAGTGTCGGAACACTTAACGACATTTCCTGCAAAACGAGCAGCATGGACCTCGCGTACGTGGCACGAAGGACAACATTGCTTCGGCAGCACCTGCAGAGGGGCCATGGATGAAGAGAACTCACGGTACGTAACTTTTTTAAGTCCATAGTCCGAGTACATTGATCTGTTGTGGCCGTCTTTCTGTGTTTTTAATATGTTGTTAACGAGGAGATTTTTTTAAGGCAATTAATGGACAGAAATATCTCAGGTTGGTTTCATAATGGATCAATGTAGCCGGACCCAATAAAGCTATATAATATTTGAGTGACGCTTTAGTAAAATAAAAGTTATGAAGGTGCTGGAATATTTCATT